>NW_022196114.1:600000-841860 GCF_008641045.1 Pistacia vera | reverse complement strand
AAAAAAAAAAAAGAATAATACAAGAGTGGTGATTCAGTGTTTCTCAGGTGTGGAGGAATTTTGATTGGTATAAATAATGGAAGAATTGTTCTCTGATGCCGCCGGAGGGATGGCTAAGGCTTTGCCTTAGTCGAGGTTGGTTGGTTCTTTCTTTTTCTTTACAAATATAGTTAATTAGTCCGACCCCATCAATCAGTATTAATGTTAAAACATGAACAACTGTAAACAAACATTCAGATTATTATTATGGTAAACATGATTCTGTTCTGTTTATACAAAAATAGCTGGAGAACCATAAACTCATGTCCCTCCTTAATTTTGTTAATTAAATCAAACTTCAGTACAAATCCAACGGTAAACCAACAAGTTTTTGACCTCTTCCAACATCAATTGGCCGGTTTAAATTCTCAGATAGTGACCACACCAGAGAGCCCTTGATTTATTCCAAATCAATTACCTAAAATGATTTCAAAGAAGATGGTCAAAATGAAGAGACATAAAATCTGTTGCTTAATCCTAGCTTCACATGGTTGTCTGTATCCACATGCAATTCCCCAATATTAATTTTATTTTTGCTCTTCTTCCATTTGTCATTGCATCTTGATACAATACAAATACTCCTCGTTCAAATAGAAGTCAATAAGATTCCTTAATTATTTTAATTAAGATCCTAATTAAATTTGAATATTGAAATACCATGTTGTCCCATTACGTAAAACCTACTAATTATTTGAATATATGAAAATGCCAATCTCGGTGCTAACAGTGATTACGATATTTAAATATTATTATAATATAAAGTTTTTTTCTGATCTATCCCCTTAATTAATTCTAAATCTCTTCGATCATTGTTCCTTAATTAATCACGCCGGCAGCAACCGATACAAACAAAGTACATACCACCAAGTATTAATTAGTGCCCACTTGGTTCCTAAATAAGTACCATTATTTGAAATGAATGATTTAATTATACACAAATTGCCACGTCTGATGTGATCACTTGAAAATAATGGGAGAATTGACCACTCCAAAAAGAAAAAACTTTAATCATGGAAAAACGACGTGGAATCAATGAGTCACCGAGTTAATTAATAACTCTACTCAGTAAGTAATTCAAATTAAGGCAAGATCTAAGAATAACTAAATCTAGTAATTAATTTGTAAATTAGCCACTCGTGTGCATTAAGCATTAGCAGAACACGAACACCCAATGTCTCCATATTAATGAAAATTAATTAATCTTAAAATGTGGAAAGCATTGGTGGCATCAACAATGAAGGAGAAAATGGTGTCAAATCAAAGTGGTCTCATCTCATCTTGCTGGAGCACTACCGATTGTGTATAGTAGTAATCTGGTTCCTACTGTTTTCATCACTACAACAACTACTTACAAGTTACAAGACGTGATGGACCCCACCTTTACCACCCTCTATTTGTACATCAGGACCCTCCATTATCATGATGATGATCAGCCTGCCATGCATGTGCTGTTATGAGCTGTACGTGTTTTAATGCATGGCCATGTGTTGCGCTAGTTGTGGGTTGTGTATATTCTGGGAGTGTTGAGTTTGATATAAAAAGAGATGGATCCTATGCGTGATTTTAACTTCTATTCTGGTAATAAAATTGAAAATCAGAAGGCCTTGTGCCCTTGTCACCTTCAGAAGCACGATTCAATTCAGAAGTAAATTTTGGTGACATCCAGCTACCATTCTCTTCCCTCTTATTGTTATCGAGTTAAATACATTTTCATCCTTAAAGTTTGGAGAAATTGTTTTTGGCCTAGTGTAATCTGAAAATGTCATTATATATACTCCTTATCACACTACTATAGCTAGGGAATTATGAACTATGATAATGTTTTGAAACTGAAATTTATATTACACCTCTATTTGTCTTATTAAAAAGAATAAAAAATAAAAAGGATAAAGATTGACTTACAATCCAATCTTATAAACTTTCTCTCACAACTCCGACGTGACAACTCGCAATTAGTCAGCTCGTAAATAGGTAGACGGGACCTATAGTGAGTAGACAACAGTTATTTACGAGCTGACTAATTATGAGCTGTCACGTTGAGGTTGTAAGAGAAAATTTGTGAGATTGAGTTATAAGTGTAGTATTACCCAAATAAAAAATATACATTTATACTGTTTAATCTTCTCTAATTGCAATAGTCTAACATGTACTGTAATAGCCTTTTCAGATTTTACTGGACCAAAGAACACTTACTCCAAACCTTAGGGATGAAAATGTGATTAAGTCCTCTACTATGTGGGTGGTAGGACCAATTTCAAAAGACAACGAAGGAACACAATCTCTCTTTCTTTCCCATGTGCATAGCCATAATCTTCGTCCCCAAACATCAACTCAAATCTCAAACTCATTTATGTTATTTGTAATGTCAAGTAGCTTTTGGAGAGGGAGAGCTGCATGCATAATTTTGTGTTATTGATGCTGAATTGAGGCAAAAGGCGAGAAATAGTGATGGTGGTGTGGGCCGCGGGCTCAGTCACAAGGCTGTTTGTCTGTGTTTATTAAAAACAGCCACATGTGATTTTGGACCGTGGGTGGGTGTCCCTAGTACTTGTATTGTTCATGGAAAAAAGTTTGATCAAGACTTTAACGCTCCATCACTTTTTACCTTCAAATCATGCTCGCTTTTAACCCTTTTATGAGTAAAACAATGAGGAAACTATATTTGAATTAATGTAAAATATGGTTTTTATTTTTCTTTTCCTTTTTGTTGACTACGTGAGTTGAGAGAGATGGTTAAACTCCAAGAGGCAAGCGGACATCCCAACCACTTATGACTTCTTTAATGACAATGAAATTAAATAAGTACTTGAACTACTTTTTAAAAGATTTTTATCTTATTTAATTTATTAAAAATATTTTATTCAATTTTTCAAATGAAAGAGATTAATTACACTAAGTCAGTAAATATAAACTATTCAAATTTGTTCCTTCAAATTTAAATCCCTGAAAACAATGAATTTTTAAGTATTTTATTAAGTAATCCTACTAACCATAGTTTAAATAAACAGAATAAAACCAAAACAGATTTAAGATACTTCTGTTCATAATCTCATTCAATTTTTTTTTCCCTGTAAACCAGATAGAATAGAATCCAAGAATCCTGTTGTAAAAACACACACAAAACCTAACAATGCAAACAGATCAAGCAACCACACAAAGAATCAATACCACACTTTTACCGTGGTTTACCTTTCCAAAAATTAGAAAGATTACATCCACGTTGAGCTCCGAAAACAAGAGAAGCTCATTGTACTATCAAGAATTAATATTACAGATTACAGACTTTAGATCAGTCAATTCAAGAATGAAACCCTAAATCAAACCTAACTTGTAACTAATAACCTAGAGAAGCAAATTTGAGATTCCCTAGCCCTTGAGAGACAAAACTCCTCACAGAATGACAAATCCTAATCACTCAAACACCAGTTACAAAGGTCCCAATTTAAGAATTAGAGAAACCCTAGTAGAGTTAATTTTTCTTTCTAAACAGAATTGACTATCGCTTAGAAATGACGACTCGTTTGCTTAAATACTGTTGACCAAGTCTGGAGAGAATTGTAGCCGTTGGATCTCAGAACAACTGATGGCCTTGATATATTCTAGGCACAACTTGAAACGACAGCGTATTACTAATTCTGTATTATGGCACCGTTTCAGTCTTCACATTTACAATCTCTTTCTTGAAAACTTGAAACCAACTCCTCCACTTGACTCTCCCTAGTGCAGCTCACTTCAACTGATTCCCTCATAGCTCTGTTACTTCTGCTTACTTCACAAACAACAAGTTCAAGCAATGCTTGAACTTTGCTGGAGTGACAATTTTTGTTCCCATGTCTGTTGGATTTTCTTTAGTGGGAATCTTTCTCAGTTCAATTAATCCTTTGGTGATCTGTTCTCTAACAAAATGGAATTGTACATCCACATGTTTAGTTCTTTTATGGTAGATGGGGTTTTTGCTCAATAGTATTGCACTTTGACTGTCTGAGTAAATAGTCACCCTGCCATTAGTCAATTCAGCTTCTGTCAGTATTCCTTGCAACCATAGGGCTTCCTTAAAAGCATCAATCAGTGCCACATATTCTGCTTTAGTCGATGAGAGGGCTACTAAAGGCTGGAGTTGTGATTTCCAGCTGATGTAGTTCCCTCCAAGTGTAAAACAATAGGTTGTGGTTGACTTCCTACTATCCCTGTCACCTAAAAAGTCTGAATCCACAAACCCAACCAGATCAAGTGCAGTTGTTCTTTTACAATATTCTAAGCCTACACATACAGTACAGTTAATGTATCTGAGCACCCATTTTAGAGTAGTCCAGTGATCACTCCCTAGATTAGACATGAATCTACTCAAAAGAGGTATTGCAAAAGCTAAATCAGGTCTAGTGCTAATCATTGCATACATTACCGATCCTATCACATTAGAGTAAGGGACAACCTCCATTTGAATTATTACAGTAGGACTCTCAGGGCACTGAGACTTAGACAATACATAATGGCTAGCTAGAGGCATTGGCATATTTTACATTCAGACATTCCAAATTTAGAGACTATCTGTAGATATGAATGTTGGTGGATTTTTAATCTACTATTGCTTCTGTGCCTATCTATGAACATTCCCAAAATTTTCTTGGCCACCCCCAAGTCCTTCATGTCAAATTCAGAGTTGAGTCTAGTCTTTAATTCAATGATTTTGGACTTTGATTTACTAATCAAGAGTATATCATCAACATAAAGCAACAGGTAAATGGGCATGTTATCTTTCAGTGCAAAATAGAAGCAATTATCATATTTGCTTCTTGTAAATCCTATGTTGACTATGAAGGTATCAAACCTTTTATACCATTACCTAGGAGATTGCTTAAGACCATACAAGGACTTATGTAGCAGGCAAACATGATTTGGCCTCCTATTATCTACAAAGCCTATTGGCTGACTCATGAAGTTCTGCTCTTCTAAGTCACCATGTAGGAATGCTGTTTTTATATCAAGTGCTCTAACTCTAGGTTTTGATGGGCAACAACTGACAACATCATCCTAATGGTCTTGTATTTGACTATGGGAGAGAAGACTTCATTGAAGTCTATACCTTCCGTTTGGGTGTACCCTTTGACCACCAATCTAGCTTTATACCTAGGGGTTCATTTGTCGCTATACCTTCCATAATCTTAAATAACCATTTACACTGAATCATTCTTTGGTCTTTAGGTTTAGGAACAAGGGACTAGGTCCCATTTACCTTTAAGGATTCCATTTTCTCTATCATTGCTTGCCACCATTTGTCTTTGTCCTTTGAATTCATAGCTTCTGCATATGTCTCAAGCTCTGTCCTTTATACTTTAGTTCCTACCATGAGAGCTGTATAGATCAATTCTGCATATGAGTACCTCGCTGGAGGCCTAATCTCTCTTCTTGTCCTATCCCTAGCTAACTGGTATTCTTGCAGTTCATTAAGCGGGGGATATTGTGCCTCCCCTGCTCCACCTTCTTCTTGATCTGGTGCATCATGTGTTGTTTCTTCTTCTGGTGTAGGTCCAGTTTCTGGCTAAGTACCCTCTGGTTGCATGCTGGTAGCCTCCACCTCAATTGGTGTGACTTCTGTTTGGCTTGGTTGCGGTTCACTATTGCTTAAGGAATCTGCATCATTGTTAGTAGATTTGCATAGGAAGTCCCCCTCATTAACTATCACATCCCTACTTACAATGATCTTTACCCCTAGGGTCTCTTTGTCCCACAACATATAGCCTTTAGTACCTTCTTGGTATCCTAAGAATACACACTTTATAGATCTAGACTCTAGTTTACCATCACTTGTGTGTGCATATGCAGCACACCCAAACACCCTAAGATGACTCAGACTCAGGTCCCTCCCTGATCATTTAGCTTTTGGACATTTGAATTCTATGGAGCTATTGGGACTTCTATTTATTAGGTAAGCAACGGTTGTTAAGATTTCTCCTCAGAAAGTTTTTGGGAGGCCTGAGGTGAACAAGAGGCACTTGACTTTTTTTAAAAGAGGTCTGTTCATCCTCTCAGCAACCCTATTTTGCTGAGGGGTTTTTCTAACTGTTATGTGCCTCAATATACCCTGATCTTTGCAGTAATTATCAAATTTAGTATTACAAAACTCCAATCCATTATCTGTTCTTAAAGCCTTCGCTCTTCTATCAACCTGATTCTTTACTAGTGTTTTTCTAGGTTTTAAACTTAGTCAAAGCCTCATCTTTGGACTTCAATTGGTAGACCCATACCTTTCTACTAAGGTCATCTACTATAGAGAGAAAGTACTTATTCCCTCCATGGGACCTAACTCTCTCGGGTCCCCAAAGGTCAACATGAAGGTAGTCTAAACAGTTTGAGGATAGGTGTGTGCCTTTAGTGAAACTACCCTTATGTTACTTGCCTAATACACATGTTTCACAGAAATCCAGTGAGCTGATCCTGTCCTTACCAAACAAACCCTATTGGCTAAGGATATCCATACCCTTTTGACTCATATGCCTAGTCTCAAATGCCACTTGTCAGTTACACTACGGTTGGAAGAGACCAAGGCATTATTTCTCTTCTCAGGGTGATAACTCCCATACAGTAAGTATAACCCATTTTTCTTCAGCCCCCTTAATACTATGTGATTATTTTTAAACACATTAATGCACCTCCTTTCAGCTTTATAGCTACACCCTGATTCATCTAAGGTACCTAAAGATATTAGGTTTCTTTTTAATTTAGGGATGTACCTTACATTAGACAACACTATCAGTTTTCCATTTTCCAATCTTAGGATTATATTTCCTATTCCTAATACTTTACAAGTATTGTTATTCCCCATGAACATTGTTTCCTGTTCACCATTCCTAAAGTCTTGAAACAACTCTCTGTTAGGGCTCATGTGAAATGAATATCCTGAGTCTAACACCCAATCTTGGATTTGATTAGTCCTAAACACAGTAAATACTTCTGGGTTAGTAAAACTATCCTCTGCACAGGCTACATTACTTTCATTATTCCCTGACTTTTCTTTCTAATCCAGTCGTAGCAATTTCTTTTTAAATGACCTGCCTTATTACAGTGGAAACACTTTTTGGTTTCCCCTTTCTTATTAGTACCTTTTCCTTTCTTCTTATTTTTTGACCCTGTATTTCGTTGCATGCCATTAGAAGAATGTCCTGGTTCTATTTTACCCTTTATGAATAAATTGTTTCCATTTCTTTTCTGAACCTTCAACTCTAATTCCCTAGCTTTTAGTCCTGCTATGATTAGATCTACACTAGGGATAGTACCAGAGTATTGTAAGGCATTCTTGACTACCTGGTAGTCTTTAGTAAATGATTTTAAAAGGATCATGGCCAGGCTTGTGTCTCCTATTTCTTGGTCAGTTCCTTTCAAGATTATAGTCATTTTCAAGAATTCATCTAGGTTGTCTTCTATAGACTTATTATTATCAATTCTATAAGAAAATAGGGCACCTTTTAAGAAAGCAAGATTAGGTACAGTTTGTAGAGCATAGCTTACCCCATAATGCGAGAGGAGTCTCTAGTCCATCCACTTTCCTCAGAACGTTATTAGCCAGATTAATCATAATCAAGTTGTAAGCCTCCTCATCAATTTCTGCCTTCTTCTTTAGCTTATCCTCCGCCCACTTCTCAGTGTTCTTTTCTAGTGCAATCCCTATTTTATTGTGTGACAGTAGGGCCTTCATCTTCTTTTCCCAAGAATTGAAGTCAATCTTTCCATCGTACTGGGAGATTTCCATGCGAGTTGAACTCATGATGCTAGAACTCAAAATTGCTTTTGATTCTTGAGAATTAAAGGTTTGTTGGTGATCTATAGACTTTTAAGAACCATAGAACCCAACAACTCTGAAAACCCTCAAATTTTTCGAAACCATAGAAATCAAAATTTTATAGATTAGGGATCCTAGAGTCACGACAGGCCTTAATGTAACCTGCTGTAATACCACTATTGTAAAAACACACACAAAACCTAACAATGCAAACAGATCAAGCAACCACACAAAGAATCAACATTGCACTTTTACCGTGGTTCACCTTTCCAAAAATTAGAAAGACTACATCCACATTGAGCTTCGGAAACAAGAGAAGCTCACTGCACTATCAAGAATCAATATTACAGATTGCAAACTTCAGATCACTCAATTCAAGAATGAAACCCTAAATCAAACCCAACTTGTAACTAATAACCTAGAGAAGCAAATTTGAGATTCCTTAGCCCTTGAGAGACAAAACCCCTCACAAAATGACTAATCCTAATCACTCAAACACCAGTTACAAAGGTCCTGATTTAAGAATCAAAGAAACCCTAGCAAAACTATTTTTTCTTTCTAAACAGAATTGACTATCGCTCAGAAACGACGACTCGTCTACTTAAATATCGTTGACCAGGTCTGGAGAGAATTGTAGCCATTGGATCTCAGAACAAGTGATGGCCTTGATTTATTTTAGGCACAACTTGAAACAACAGCGTATTACTAATTCTGTATTACGACACCATTTCAGTCTTCACATTTACAAAAACAATCAGAAATAAAAAGAAAATTGAAGTGAAAATCACTTCAAAAATCTTTTTGCCTAAGAAAATTGAACTTTAATCCCTTCACTTTTGAGGCTTTACTAGTCTTATACATCAGCTAACTATCTTCTAGTCTAGTCTTTAGTGAGAAGAAACACTTTACCATCACCTGAAAAGTGTGCAACTAATATTGCACTTTATAAACAATCAATATAACTTGGATGAACAGTTTGGTCTTCCGATAAATAAATAAATAAATAAATGAATATATATATTAAAACTTCTCTATAGTGATACTCTATATATATGAATAATCTTTATATAGTCATAAAAAGAATAAATTCCACATTGTAATAAGTTATAATATTTCTAATTCTCGTCTTAAGAAAGTTGACTCTACATAGTAATAATTATCTGTGTGTGTATATATATATGTGTGTATATATATATGTGTGTATATATATATATATATATATAGATATATACGACCCTAACTAGGTATTACGAGTATATATATATGTAATATTATAATATTGATATATACTATATACCAAGCAGGCCTCGACGAGTATAGAGATATGACATACTGTATATAGATAAGAGGGCAGAGAATATAGAGATATAGGATAGACATATGCATACTAGATACAGAGTGAGAGTAGGATATATCGAGTCTGATATTAGATATACATATGAGATAGAGAAATAGGGAAGCTATATAGAGACATAGATTTTTTGAGCTATATACAGATGGAGAGACATAGGGAGAGAAATGAGTAGAGTAGGACGAGACCCCGAGATTTAACACTGGATTCTGAATACCCCCCCCCCGCATAAGAGAGATAGTAGATTACTCTCATACTACACCTTGCTATTTTTTTATACTCCCCTAACTCATTATCTCATATCTCTTTACTGTATTTTCACCCCCACTATCATCTCCCTTTCCCCCTCCCCCCTACCACGCCAACCTTCAGCAGCTATCTAGATATTGTGTGTTTGTTATATTAAATGTTTAAGATGAAATAAAATATTTATTTAAAGTTTTTTGGGACAATGTTTATGCTTTAGAGTTTTTACACATTTTTTAACTTCTGAGCACGTAATAACTCGCTCTATGGTATTCACTTCTTGTGAAGACAATATTATCTTCAGCTTTTCAAGTATGTTTAGAGCTTCTTGCACAAAACTTTTATATTTCCTTCTGTATCAGGATTACTTTCTTTCTTCTTCTTGTCTAATTGTAGCAATGACTACTAAAATAATTAATTGAAATAACACATATTATTAAAACGTGAATTATAAAATAAAAATCAAATTAGAATTTTTGTAACTACACCTCTATTAAGTTATAACCTTCTTATAGTAATAAATTAGTTTGATCATGTCATTACGACTATAGAGAGGTTTTATTGTATATATATGCTATGCTGCAAATTCATGGAGCATGATCTATGTCACTTGTCTTGTGACTATGCAAATGCAGCATGAGCTCTCTCCACGTGCTATGTGGCTAAGCATCTGTCCAGGTCCCATGTCACATCCAAAAGGGGTTACTTCATTCGTAAGGCGCCCATAAGTTGCTATAATGGTAAGGTGGGGCTGAGCTATCATCCAGGTCGCATGTCATTTCATAAGAGGGCTACTTCACTAGTAAGTCCCTAATAAGGGTGGTTTGTCAAGCCAATGTTGGAGTAGATGCCCTAGAGCCAATCAATTATTGTAGAATTGACTCTTTGTAATAATGTTCATTAATCAATAATAAAAGGCATTTTATTCTATATCGCGTAAATCATTATTATTGCAATATGTATTGATATATGTCCTTAGAATGGTAGAACCGTGACGAGGGTATCAAGTGTTTCAAATCTTGATAGTGAGAACCCTATGAGCACATATGGTGGCCATTCTAGAAACGTTCGTAGCCCCAGTATTATTCTGAAGTAAGGGCACAGATAATATGGTAAGGCTATCATAGTGTTGTCCGACCCTGTCGAAAGGCAGTGACTTATCTCACTTGTCAAAGTTGTTTGGTGACAACCTGGTGCAACACATGGGTGCTTGCTGTGGGCGGATACACCGCAGCAAGTTCACTGGACTGACCCACCAGAGGATTCCATATGGATGGTAACCCCAGTGTCGATGGAACAAATCCTCTAACGAATGGTGGTACATGTGATCCTTAGACTTGAGATCACCGGAGTGCCTTGTGCACCGATTGGTGTAGTTTGACACTAGCCTAACGCAGTTCTTTTCAGAGCTGTCAATACGGTGGTGATTGGCTGCATCAAGGAGTGTATCAAGACTATGGTGGATCGACAGAGGATTCATCACTCCCGGGTACGGGAGAAGTTATCTCACTACGCAATTCAGTATATGGCAATGACACTAAAACTGTGGCCACAGTGGGATTGAGTTGTTGCTCTATCCGGATTATAATACAGGTCATTGGTCTAGAAACTAAATATATAATATCAAGAGTAACCGAAGGTTGACACTATTTCTATGCCTTCGTCTCGTCGAGATAACATATGATAAAATGATTGAATTGTACGGTAACCATATTGTTGACAGGTAGCTACTTTGCTGAATATGAATCTATCGGGTAGCCATGATGCTTTGCTAGGGGCCAATCTTGGTATCTGTATTAGTGAGACGATTAATTGGTGTTAATCGCGATACTATACACTGCCGGTATGATGAGGAGCCTATGGGTTACACACATAGAAGATAATTTAAGACTAAGGAAGAAAGAAGGGTGTTTTCGTCTTTTTAGGCGAAAGGGTATTTTGGTAATTTTATAGTGCAATTAAATTTGCTGAGGTCGTAGCCTTTATTTAATTTATTAGAAAAATTAAATAAGTGAAATTACATTTAAATATGTGTTCGCATATATTTAATTAAATCATCATTATTGTTAAATGTTAATATATAGATTAAATATATATTAATTAATTTTAATTGAGATAATGATGAAATAAAAATAAAATATCTAATTGGAAGTGTTTGGTAACATGGGTTGTTTGAGTTGGAGCCCAAGCCTATCCTATATAGGAATAGGGCAACTTAATTTACTATAAAAGAAAATGTTTCTTTGTAAAATAAGTTAGTTTTTCATTACACTCATTTCTCTTTGAAAAGAAAACACACAGCCCCATATTTCCTCTCCCACGGCAGTATTCCATTTTGCCCAAAATCAATTCATTTTGATTTTTCTTCTTTAATCTTAAAGCTAAGGAGGATTTAGCAAATCTCTCATTAGTTCTTTGTGATTGTTTTCGTGTGGACTACGTGAGTTCGATCCTACACTTGGGTCGGTAGCAAAACGTTCATTGACAAATTTGGAGAAGCCTCCAAATGTGCGTATGTATTTCTAAACTTATGATTAATTTCTGCAGATTTCTATTTTAACATAAACTGTAAAATTGTACCTTTGATCTTGGCTCAATGGGAACGATCCTTGTTATTATGATTTTGCTTTCCGCTGCGTAATTGGACCGTTTCCTAACAGCCACGTGTCATAACATGAGAGGGTTACTTCATGAGCAAGACCACTCATGCAACAGCATAAATAGGGGTTTCTCAGCCCTAAAAAAGGATCCAAGAATTTCATTTTTCTCAATAGCAAAGGGCAATTGTCCCATTTGAGAAGCAAATACCCTTTATAAACACATAAAAAACACACAAGAAAAGCAATAAGATAACAGTGGATGTAGGATTTGTGCTTTGCATCCAAACTACTTTAAAAGCAGCTTTTGTGTTCTCTTTATTTATTTACTCACCTTGTTATTATTTTTCTCATTGGTTCAACATCATATTCTCAGTCTCTAGTAGACATTTACGTGAACTCCCTTGAAGGCTCGCGTACTAGGGATGGGCACGGGCCAGAGACCCCTCTGTCCAGCCTCGACCTGAAAGCTTAAGGGGATTCCCCGATCCCGACCTGTAGCCCGAATGGGGAATTTGGGGAATCCCTGAATTATGCCCGATCCCCAAACAGGGAATTTGGGGGATTAAATGGATCCCCGAAATCCCCATCTGGGTATTGCATTATAAATTTTTTAAATTCTTAATGATTAAAAAAATTATAATGAATCAAGATATAATTATGATACATTATACATATATGTAAATATATTATATATTAATGGTATAATATTATGTATTATTATATTGAGTAACAAGTATTAATATATAAATATATGATATTATGATTACGGATAATAGCATATTATGTATAATGTAAATATATAATAAATTCTAAATAAATTATACCATACACATTACAATGTCTCATTGATATTCTAAATAATACATAACATTATACATAATGTATTACATATGATAGATTATACATATATATTATAATAAATTCTAAATAAATAACTACCATAATATAATAAGGGCAATTAGGTAATGGAATTGACATAATGATTCAATGAGGGACAAAATTTTTTTATAATGATTTATTGATTTATTATACTCAATCAAAATATCAAATGATACATTATACATAAATAACATATATATATTATGTATATCAAATGATACATTATACATATATAACATATTTATTATGTATTACAAATATTTATAATGATTTATTATATTTAATCTAGATTTATTTATTACCTATTTGTATATGGTTTTATAAAATATTCACACAATTATAATTTGTTTTTGTATAATTTATGGCTTCATTGATTGATTTTTAACTATATATATACGGGGTGGGGAAGGGATGGGCCGGGGCGGGAACAATCCCATCCCCGACCCATCCCCAAGTTCGGGGATCGATTTTCAGCTCGGGCCCGACCCAAATCCTGAATAATTTGGGGAAACTTTGTCCTATTTGGAGTGAGTCGGGGCGGATCCCCGTAGGGACATGTATTATGCCCATCCCTATCGCGTACTTCTCGTTGGTGTGAGAAATCACAATATATATTCTAATTTAAAAAAAAAAAATTATGCACCACATCCCGTGAACCATGATAATGTTATTAGTTGATAATAATTTCCCTTTATATCTTGTGTTGCTTTATTAAAGACAGAAATATATGGTTAAAAAAAAAAAAGACGAAAGAGATTGATGTTGATGCAAATTAGGTAGGTTGCTTAATTCAAGTTTCAATTTGAACAGCGTTTCATAAGAAGAGTTAAGAAGTAAAGCTCTTGGAATCCCACTACAATGTGCTATGCTGTTTGTGATCAAAATCCATATTGGAATGAGCTTGTAAATGAAAATCATTCTCATATTTCCTTTGTTGCATGCCGCAATGAGCATAAAATTAAGTGCAGTTCACATCACAACTTTAGATATGCATTTCCTGGCTTTAATTTTCACAAATATATGTACATCTTCAAAATATACCAGGGCTAGAGGTGCGCCTCTGCAATTTTAAGCATGAATATGATAATTGGGCTTCAGGCCCATTATATATATCTTATGATATAAATTATACCATATGGGACAACGGGGCAGCTATTGCAGAATCAAAATAGGCAAGTTAAGCTCTCATTGGCTTCAGCCACCGTTTGTCACTCATCCACACCCGTTAACTTTGGATATGTTTTTTATTCCGCTGTTAAATTAGCTTGCATTAACATTGATGAGATTTTACGTGGGGTTCTAAATTAAGCTACATTGATGAGATTTTTATTTTAGAGAAAACTAAAAAATTTACAAAATCCAAACATTCAAGAGGTCAAAACTGTTTTATAAAATAAACTATGAGAAGAATTAATAGTAACTAATTAGTAAGAGAATCATAGTATTTGTCAATGCAACATTTTGCACCAACGAGAAATACGTAGGATTCCAGATGTATTTACATAGGAGTTTGTACAAAATCCAAATATTTGATGATGGATTGATAGATGAGTGATAAACACAAATTAAAACAAGCAATCATACAAGGAAAATGATTTTTAAAGTTGTTCGGATGTTTCATGCAAATCTTACGTTTACTATTCTATTTTTACTTTCTTTGTTTTTGCTGTGCACAAGTATGACTACAAAGTGAATAATTTCGGATCCTTAATTTGAGTAAAAAGTATGCTTATATATTATTACAGTGGCAAACTGGTAATTAAAGTTAACTTAAAAAGATTGATATGTGACATGAATCTATGCCTCAAGGATTTACCGTACAACACTTGCACCCTAGGTTTTGGAGTACGAGGTTGGGCTTCAAAAACTTAGCTTGTCTGTGATGCAACATTTGTCATGGCTCGGGCTGCAACCACGGGCTACTATTCTTTGTCACGAACTGGAACTATTGATATATGTCAGATCCAGACACATGGTAGGTCGGTTTCTAGAGGTCTTGTTCACTTTGGGCCCTAAGACCCATACGGTTTTGTCATGAAAAGATGCATTTGGGTAGTGAGGGTGTTCTTATGCTATATAAAACAGTTTTGTCATGAAAAGACACCTTCGGGTGGTGAGGGTGTCCTTGTGCTATATAAACGACCAAGACCCTTATCTCCTAACATATGTGAGACTTCGACATTAATGACAGTGAGATTTTTGTTATTTTTAAAACCTTTGGAGGATCGATGTCTTTAAATCTTAATTCTATAACATTATAAGTAATGACTACTAAATTTAATATTTATTTTTATATTATAAAATACTCAATACTATTTTTGTCGTCTTAATTTTACTACTAATTATTTTTAATTATTTATATTAACAATGATAGTATTTATATAGTAATTAGTTATAAGAAACTTGAATGGAGATATGTTAATTATTTTAAGGGTTGGGGTACTATAACTAAACCTTTAACTTAATTTTTTTATGCTCCTTATGAACTGTTCGTATTTTTTATTTTAACGATGATGAGAGTCTGAAAAGGTGCCTTTGTGTGGTAAGAACGTTCTTGTGTTATATAAACGACTAAGACCCTCGTCTCCTAATCAATGTGTAACTTTGGTACCAATAGTATGAAAGATGGATGCATGGAGAATCAAACATATCATACTATAACAAGTAAAGTCATAGTTTAAAAAAATTTCAATCAAATTGAAATAAGTAAGGTAGAACATCTTACCTTATGCCCTTAGCAACCTTGGAGACTCTTAATTTCAAGAGAAATTAAGCAAAAGAGCATCCACACCAAGGGAAGAAGAAATTTGATCAAGAGAGAGATTTAGGGTTCTTAGATTTTGATCTCTACACAAAAATTGATATATCATTTTCTTTATATAGGAATCCTTGTAAACAATTCAATAATTGTTTTGGACTTCCTTAAAAAATTCCATAATTGTTATGAAGTTGTTAAACTTCTTTAAATTATAACATTGGATTAACATTTAATCACAATTAACAATTTAACTCTTAAATTGTTTACATAACAATTTAACCCTTAATTGTTTACAATTACAACCCCTTATAAAATCCAATTTAATATAAAGAAAATGATAAATATAAATAACTTTATTACCCTTGGTAGGTGCTAGTCAACCTTGGATAATCAACTCTCTTTGACTATTTCTCCATTTTCCTTAGTTTTTATGTGTGACCTCTTAGGTTCATGTGGCCTAGTCGTGGGCCCAATATCACAGTCTATTTCGATATGTTTTGTCATAACTCTTTATGAACAAAACTCCCACTGATCATGTTAGACATCTAGCAATGCTCCATAACCCCTAAGTCACAATGAAGATATACTCCAACAAACCTTTTATAATCATATAGTTGTATAATCAAATCCTTCTGTTGTCTAATCCCAATTAAAAATGGATTCATGGTATGTCAAAATCCTTATCTTAATTTTAATTCAATACATATGGAACATGCCACCATAAAACAACATTTCATGTAACATTTTATATACCCCAGCCTGAGATTTCCCTTTTCTAATGTATCTTGACATTTGTCTAGGAACTTAATATCAATCTATACCAAGTCAACAGATCCCATCTTGACTATCACTTGTCTTCACACATAAACAACACATGGCCAAATTGGCTTATTAACACATGACATGATTAACCTCGTGTTTATACACCATATGAACCATATGCGTTTATGTAGAATCCAACCGTGATATCTCAGGTCTAAGGATTAATAATACACTAGTACGATCTTATGATAAATCATTGACTACATTTTAAATGTCCATGTGATTCATCATAAATGGCCATATTCGATAAACAGTTCACTAACCGCGTATCCATGCTAATGCCCTAGTGATATAACTTTTATAATCACCCACACCAATACTATCACATGATATTCTACGGAGGCATTCAGCATGCCTACTATGTTATATTATTACCCAATTAATATTACCTATGTAGGGAATACTTTGATGATTTTGATATTCTAAAGATTTGTATCATCCGGACATTTCACATGTAATACATATATATAAATGAAGCAATAAACCACATGTGAAATAAGAATACTTTCTTCTATTGATAAGATAAAATGTATATACAAAATATATACATTAACATATATATACAAAACATAATGCCTTGAAACTAACACAGTATATATGAAAAAAAAAGAAAGAATATAAAATATTAATCTACATTTAAAATATAAAATATTTACATACTACAGAAGGCTCAATTAGAATATAAAATTGCAATTTAAAAATCCTTTAAAAAAATTAAAAGCTTATTAGGTAAGTACAATATCTGTAATTTATATAGAAGCTTTGGTATTGTATTTTTTTTTTTTTTTTTTTTTCGAAAGATGGAAGTACTTATATTTAAAATGTGGTCAATTTACTGCATTATGTAGCCAACTTTGGTCCTCAAGTAACAAGACCATAAAAAATAAACATCATTATCTTTTATAAACCAAATCTGTTTTTTAAAATAAAAAAATAATTGAACCATTCTATTAAGCCTACGAACTCTCTATGTATCATGAAATTGTCTTAATTATTTATTTGCTTTTCATCTTGTCAAATAAGAATAAATGACGTTATTGTACTGGCATTAGAAACATCATACAACTAATGTACATTAACTTTGGGGAAATATCTTCATTTTGGAAAATCATTGGGAGTTAAAGTTGCTACGTATCCCAAACCATGGAGGTAGTCAACTAAGTCAAGGGACGATTTTAGATAATCCAAATGTGAGTGTGTTTTCTCAAACGTTTTGGGTCTGGGTTTATTCCCTAAATCTAGGAGTGATCCGATAATTTCCTAATATCTTTAGTCTTTACTTTCGGTGAGGCACGTGTTGACTGTTGAAGCCTTAGTCTAGCTCTAGCACCATCAAGAAACGCACCTGGACAGGGCAACAAACCATATAACCTCATATCTTGCAAACCTCACTCTGTTTCTCAACACAAACAAAACAACAACCGAAATTCAAAGCCCAAAAAAAAAAAAAATGTCAACCTTCAGAGTTCAGCCTGACAAACATGTGTATCTCCTCAAAATTAAGCACTTTGGCTTCACTCTCCGCTTTCCCAGAAAAACTGCGCGTTTTCAGGCGACCCTCGAAACTCTCAATTATGGGGCCTTACTGATCCTCTGGAATCTGCGTCCAAAGTTCTGTTCACTGCTCCTAACAAACACCGGGGATTGTACTTACTTCTTCTCTTCACCATAATGCTTCCTTAGAATAAGTGATTTTTTTTTCTTTTTGTGGACTGTATATATTAAAGTAAGCGTTTAATTTAGCGTCTGCTTGCTTATAAATAGGTTCTACTTCTGTTTTTTTTCTTTAAATTTGGCCTACCAATTTTTCCGGGTTTGCCAAACTAGAATGCGAACAGTTTACATTGGGGATAACACTATTAAATGAAAGATATTCAAAATGTATTAATCTCACTCATAATTGTGTTAAAAAAAAAGGCAAAAGGATGCTGTAGGTGTGGAAAGCTACGAGTAGTGCTATGCTTCCTAATTTTTATCTGAAGTTTTCGTTTCAACTGATACAACACTAATTAATTGAGGAAAATGTGGTATAGTTGAGTAACCATCAATTGAAACTCAAACTTAAAAAGCAGGAAATATCAAAGAATGGCATAGCTGCTATCTAATAATAGATTGTGCTTGATTAAAAGAAATGAAACATGCATGGATCCAAAATAGTTTAATTATGCTTATTATTTTTGTTTTCTAGTTAAGTACAAAATCGGGGTATCTTTCCTAAACTCAAGTTTAGATTTCTCTTAAGTGTGACATGAGCTTGATCAGATTAATGATTCATAATTTCAATTTTGGGTTTGGTTATAATAGAGAAACAGGTGAAAAAAGAGAAGGAAAAGAAGAGAAGATGGCAAGAGATAATATAGTAGTCTTGCTTCTTTTACTTCTATACATATGGTTAATCAATGATGCAAAAATTACATAATATTCTTAAAATTAACAATATATAATCTTCCCACACAAATATAAAAGAATACGATCGATATGGTTGTCTCATGTACTATTATATTACATAAGTAGGGGTTGCACAACTGATGATATGCTGGTTATGTTAATGCTGCCAGTTTTTGAGGATAGTGCTATATGGTTAGTACTAATATATCGTCCAGGTCCTTTTTGCAAGGGGTATGCTACTATGAGGACAAGCATATACCTTATGACATGAAGTTGTAGATTTGAGTAACAAGCCAGAATGTACTATATTTTGTTTTATTCTGGGCTAAGTTTTTTAAATTGTATAAAAAAAATATTTTAAGATTAAACGCTCACACTTAGCAAAAAACTATTTCTTATGCTACTTTAAAAGACTGGCTTTTTCTTAGGTTTTCTTAATGCATATTATGAACTTACAAAATGTTTTTTGATATCTAGGTTCTTAAAAAGTCAGTCCAGAAGGTAAGGTTCCTGTATTAAACTTGAAGAAAAGGGCTTCCAGTCAGATGTTATCACACAAGTTGTGTGGAAGAAAGTTCCTGATCCACCATGGTAACCCCCTGAGAAGGCTTCAGTGTATGTTTATCTCAGTCGAGGTCCATTGCAATGATTGATTATGCCTCTTACTCATTCCAAGTTCTACTTGGGCTCTGTGGACTGTAATGTCTTGCTGCTTTCAAAGCTTTTAAAGTATGCTGATGGCAAGCTGCTGAACATGAATGTGGAATCACTAAGTGATGATGGTTTTACCCTCATAAGGGTGTGCGGCCAACAAATTTTATTAGAATGAACTTCCTCTATGTGGTCATGGCCATAATAATTAGAAGCTATTCTATTGTTTGTGATAAGGCTTTGTTTATTGTGTTGGGTTTGAGTTTTCGATGTATTACCCTTTCCCACAAATTTTGGAAGTAACTAAGAACCTTGCTATATATTTGGTTTTGTGTTCCCCCCCCACCCCCATAAAAAAAAACCAGTTCTATGTTTTAGAATGAAAAATGCTATCCTATAAAGACAATACAAAGAGAGTAGCGAAAGTGACATCAGCAGGAAGGAAAAAACCAGAAAAGGACAAAAAGGACGGAGAGAAAGAGAGATGAGCGAGATGAGAAACATGAAGAGGAAGGGTTGGACAATTGTCTTGGTAACCTTTTCTGTTTTGGTCTGTGAAGACTAGTTTATTCCTGTCGTTTAGAATTATATTAAATTCTGGAACTAAGGTAGCCCATGAATTTTTATGCAAGGGATCGAAGATCTTCTCCACATTATTGGTTTTGTGAAAAGAGCCAAGACTCTGGTGATGGCAACTAGAGCAGGAATTCCTTAATGAACTAAGTTCATTGACAATTATATCAAAGAAAATGTGAGGCTTCATCTTAATCTTTCCTTACTGCTTCACATATTTTTCTGTGATGAACATGTTATTGCTTACCTTCTCTAACAACAATTGGTGGCTTAAAAATTAAGCTTCCACAGTTTGATATGTGTCTCTATTATATTATATTGTCTCTGAAAGAAGTGTAGTTTTGAAATAATTGTTAACTATAGTTCAACCCTTATACATCCACCATTTTCGAAAAGTTGTCAAGCATGTCAGGAAGATTATATTAGAGCTGAAGTAATTAACAACATGCAGTGCTTTTGTTTACACCTAAACAGATATTAGCCAATCTTACTATTCTTCTTTTTTTTTTTTTGGTGAAGAAATTGACAAGCACTTGATGTGTGCTTTCGAGGTTACTTTGATTTGCTTCAGACAGTATTATGTGTTCTTGTTTTTTGGCATAGAAATCGTGGAATACTGATGATTGTGGATTAGAGACTCCAAGTTCAATCACAGTTTCTCATCCCGGGGTCTGTAGCCCCTACAACCTTCACTAACTATTTTCCTCCTCTTGAAGGGCCCTTTTATCAATGGGGAGAAGGTGTCTGCAGCAGATTTGTCTTTGGCGCCGAAGCTATACCATCTGGAAATTGCTTTGGGGCATTATAAGAAATGGTCAGTTCCAGATTCACTTCAGTATGTGAAGTCTTACATGAAGGTATGCCCAAATAGGCTGCATTTTTTATTGCATTTATAGCCTACATGGTTATTAATTTATGAATGGGAGGAATTTTTTTTGTCACATTAAATTTCGGGCTTTACTTCTGAGAGAATTGGTGCAGGGCAAAAATAAATTTCCATTAGGTGAATAGTTCCTTCCAAGAAAACTTTATCACGTGCTATATTGGAATGTCCAGTAACAACTTTTGTGGAATTTGATGAAAAAAACTCTTATCTTCTTTCTTTACCCATCTGCCCTAATGCCTGAATAGGTTTTAAAATTGATGATTAGGTAGTTCTCCTCAGGGCCTTCAGTTTGGGAATTCCTTTTCTTGATTATTAGCCCTGGCAGTTGATGGTTTTGTGATTTTTATAGATGAGTTATCCTTGCCTGCCATCTTTTTGTTCTTTTCTGTAGGAATATAGAAGAAATTCCTACAGAAGAAAGGTAATATAGAAAATTCTTTTGGAACAGCACTTTTGAAGGAATCATATGTTCAGAGGAGCATTGTGTCAAAATTTATTCTTACCATTAGATATTGAAGGCAGATTGTACTTATGAACCGGTCGATAACCTTTTAAGTTATTAATCAAAAATACATTTAATAAAATTTCATAGTGCAACATAAAATTATTCCTCTAGTAAGAGGTATGGGTCCTTGTAGAGGTCACTGCAAAATGTCTACTTTTTTGTGCTTAAAACAAATTTTTGAAGCCAAATCCATTGAATCCTTAGTAAGAGTGAATTGTTCTTAGTAGGATATGGTTGCTTCTTTGAAATTTGGTAATATCTTGAGGGAGACATGGACATTTGGAAGTTAGTGGAGAGGTAATTTTCTTGTATAAAAGGTTTTGTTGAGTCAAAAAAAGGAGGTGGAATTAGCTATTAAACCTAATCCTCAAAGGTTATTCTTTCTTTCTGTTTGTTTCTGTTCAAGGAATTCTTGCTGTTTTGTTCGTTTTATCTTATCATGGCTTGGAGTTTCAGAGTTTTGGTTGTTATGGTGTAATTGCCATTGTTCATTCACTAAATCCATTATGCAGAGAACATAGCTCTGTTCTGGAAAAATGTTCAGCTATTTCAGCTAATCATCTTTTAACCCAAACTAACATGCATACTCTGCTCTCTTCCTGAACTTTTCCCTAGTAAGTTCTTCTTGAAAAATGATTCCATTGGTTTAACAGCTGGATTTTTTGACATATGATGCTTATCATGATGTTTAATTAAGTAGTACAAGCCCTTTTTGCTGATAAAGACCTAGATTCCTAGTCATATTACAGCATCTCAGCCATACTCCATTCTTGGAAAACCCCTATATTTTAGCTGTTTGAATTTCAAGCCCCTAATATCTGTGTTACGGTCTTGATTAAGTATCCTTAACCTAGACTTTGTTTCTCAATTAATTTGATGACCAAGTGATTAATTCATTGCTCATGAGTTGTGCCTTTTGCTTCCTCTTTAAGTAAATCGGTACTCTAGTCAATTGTTCTCTCTCTTTTTGAGTTCTCATTGAAGTGGTAAATTCACGTGTGTTGGCATGCTCCTAATTTTGAAAAAAAAATCATGTGATTTGACATCAATTTTACCATGTGATTATGGATTTATACTTCTCATTTGTCAGTTTCATTCTGTGTCTATGATATTTTCATGCTAACAACTATCGGTGGCCCTGAAGGGCACTCAAATTTGTCATATTAAACAAGTATATGTGTGGAAAACTTCCCAAAATCTCTTGCAGTTTAATGAGCAGTTGCTGGGCTACGCACATGATTGAATAGTTGGTTCCTCTGATTTTTACTGTTGAATCATGTAAATAGTGATTTTGTCAATGGTAATTATCATGTGTAAACTATAGTAGAAATCTATCAACTTAAGCTTAGGAATTTAATATCTTCTAATCAGGCCTATCATACATGTAATGATATATGTTTCTAATGCTGCTATAATTTTGTGATATTTCAGAACATTTTCTCAAAGGATTCATTTATTAAAACACAAGCACTTCCAGAAGATGTTATTGCCGGTTGGCGTCCCAAAGTTCTTGGTTAATATCTTTTCAAGCTGTTGTTGCACTCTTTTCCAAACGAATTATCAGGTATCTCCCTGTGATCTTCGGCTATGGATGTGGAATGTTGTAATCCTATAACTAAGACCAACCTTCTGTATTATAGTTGGAATCAGTTCTCTGTATTTTAGCCTTGAAATAAAGTAAAATCCTTATTCTAATTATTACTTGGGAATTATCTTCATGTAAATTGTTTTTATCATAGTTTATTGGTACATCGCAGGCATTGTTCGCATCAAGGACTCAAGTTTCACCAGCCGTTGTTTTGAAGTAGACCAATCTTCAAATTGCATATTAGATGCTTTATAAATCTATTACCAGAGTATCATTTCCCCCGAACAATTCATGCACAAGTGTCATTCGCTCATGCAGTTTTGTTCTCTCCAATTTAACAAATCTAGCAAGCCTCAGCTACCTTGCCACTTGGAATGGAGACTACAACCCTCACTGATCTCATTTATAACTTTGGAAGAAAATCATAAAGAATTTGTACTAAATTAAAGGAATCATTTTCAAGAAAATGGCTTAAAATCAGTTATTGGAGTTCTTGATACAGTCAAACATACAAATTATAATAATAATAATAACAATAATATTAGGTGTATAATCATTTCTCATAATCTTTGATAGTTCGTAATTGGACAGACAAGATTTATAGCAACTACACGCGATTAATTTATGAGTTAATTAATTATGAGATGTCAGAAGTTGTGAGATTGAATTGTAAACTTAGCATTACTCTAATAATAAATATTAAAAATGATTTACTCTAATAATAAATATTAAAAATGATTGAGGAAATTAACAATGCCGCATATGGATAATGGATCAACCTCAAATCTTTAAAGGAGATGTCTCAAAACTATACCTTTATCGTTGATCTAAAAACCATTTGAAAAGTGAATACAAGTGGGGACAAAGGCAGTTATAAAATCATATTAAATTTAGTAAACAAGTACAATGATGAACATGTATGATTCAGTCGATTGAATCAGCTACAGGAAAGTTGGGCCCTTAAATACTGACTAAAGTAATATTTAATTACTATAACATCAATAGATCACCAAACTGCATTTGTTACCTGTTTTATCCATTTTATTCTGCTTAAATACCTAATAGCTGTTTGCACTTTAAACAAGGAAAAAAGAAGTAATGAAAATAATCTAATGGCTGCGAGAAACAACGAAGTTAGCAATATGATACAAAGGGGCAGCCATTGTAGAATCAAAATAGGAAAGCTCTTCTTTGGCTTCAACCACCAACTCTCTGGCATACTTCTTTGACTCATCCACACCCATCAACTTCGGATATGTGGCCTTATTTCGCACCAAATCCTTTCCAGCTTTCTTCCCCAACTCCTCTGTGTTTCCAGTTTCATCTAAAATATCATCCCACACTTGATACGCCAACCCCATACACTTCCCGTACTTCCTAATCTTCTCTATCTCAACATCATTTCCTCCTCCAACTAAAACCCCACAAACCACTGACGTCTCTACAATTTTCCCAGTTTTGTTCCTGTGAATGAACTCCAATTCACTCAAACTTACTTCTTTTCCTTCACTGTTGATGTCTGCAACCTGCCCTGCCACAGCTCCTTTTGACCCAAGTGCTGAACATAGCTCGACAACGGCTCTAACCAGGCGATCAGATGAAATTTTGCCTTTGGTTTTAGTTACAAAATGTTCAATAGCGAGAAAGGATAGAGCTTGAGAAGCAAGAACTGAAATTCCTTCACCAAAAACCTTGTGATTTGCAGGCTTTCCTCGTCTAAGATCGTCATTATCCATGCAAGGGAGATCATCAAGAATCACAGCCGATGCTACCATCATCTCTAGTGCACAAGCCATTGGCATCGCCAAAGACTCGTTTCCTCCAACCAACTCTCACGAGGCAATGCATAGAGTTGGAGCGAAACGTTTCCCACCGGCTTGAAGAGTGTACCTCATTGCCTCGTGAAGTATCGGTGGTGTATTTTGCGATGGAACCACTGCTTCATCCAGTGCCTTGTTGATTTGGTTTACCTTCGTGGCCCTGTATTCTGCAAAGTTGAATTCTGTAGACGGTAAAGGGTTCTGCTGGGAGTTTGCCGTCAGATTCCGGTGGCCTGAAAATGGTGACTTTCTTGGGAGGTTTATTAGACCATTAATGGAGTTGCGGAGGAGAGTTGAAGCCATGGGAACGTGGTTTTGCAGCTGAAGGAATCTTTCCTTGTATATAAATATAATTTTACTTAGCTTCACACATCTGAATCATCATAATTACATCTTTCTATCATATATATATAAAGTCCAACGGCTAACGACAACCTGTTTTTGTTTAATTATTATTAGTTTTACGATTTCTAGATAAATTATAATCTAATACTTAAAGATGATAATGCTACCGCTACGATCTTGCGGCATTGCTGGCCCTTTTTATAGAGGTTGAATTGCCTTAATTTACCGTGTATTGAACATGCAACTCAAAGGTCATAGTTAATATTATAATAAAAAGTAACAATTGAGATATTTGCTTTTCCTCTCCCCGTGCATCGGAGTAAAAAAAAGGTCGAACTCTGGGTTCCGTTTAGTTCATTATTGAGTGGTTTTTATAATAATCTTTTGAAAAAAAGTTAAATTAGTTATATTTTACGATGTAAAATTTAAAAATTAACATAAATACCTTTATATTTATTTATTTACTAAACACCCCTATAATAAAATATTCAAAGTTAACAAAAATACCCCAAATCCACTCAAAAATACAGACAGCCGGCCACCACCGCCGGAGGGTGGCCGGAGTTGCCTTATCGGCGTATGACCAGCTCAATCTTACCGGTCATGCACCGATATGGCCTTTTCCTGCCAGATCTGCGGCTTTGGCCGCATTTAGTTGTCAACGACAGCTAAAGATACGGTCGTCATTGATATTGACGGCCAGATCTTTGGCCGTAGACAATCGTCAACGACTACCAAAGATACGGTCGTCGTTGATGGTCAACGACGACCATATCTTGGCAGTCGTTGACGACTGTCTATGGCCAAAGATCTGGCCGTAGATTTAACATTTTTCGGCGCACTATCGACCAGATTCAGCTGATAGTACGCCATTACACCAGATTCCAGCCAGTTTCCGGTAGTAGTGACCGAAATCTGGTAAATTTGGGTTATTGGGGTGTTTTTGTCAATTTTTAAAATTTTTTTGGGGGTTGTTTAGTTAGATTAACAAATTTAGGGGGATTAAAGAAATTGAATAATTTAGAAAACTATTTTAAAAATAGGTGAAATAAAGTTTACTTTTTTGGAAAAACTTTTGGGAAATATGTGAACCAAGTGGAGCCTGATATTCTGCCACTAACTTTAAATTTTCTTCTATTTTTTTTTTTTTTTTAATACTTGTAAACATCACCTAGATATCCTCCCTCTACTAGGAACGCAAACTCCGTTTTATCTTACCCTTAGATAGGGGCAAGCCAGAAAATTTATTTTGGGGGGCCAAACATAATCTTCAATGAATAGAGGGGCAAATAATTAAGAAGTTACATTTATAGGGTCCAAATGTTAAGTTCAAAACTTGGGGTGGCCAAAGGTAAAAAAACTTAATTCATAGAGACAACCAATAAATTTCTATATTAAACTAAAATTCTGTGGTAGAAATTTATTGATTGTGGGTAAGTTAAAAATCAATCACTTTATTCTTAAGTTTCAATATCAGTTTTTGATGAATAACATTTGAAATTGATTGATCTGAAAAGTTGATTTAAGTAGCTTTTAAAATAAACTTATTTTCAAACTTGATTTTATATATATAAAACGAGAAATATACATATACATAATTTTTCAAATTATAAAATAAATTTAGATAAACATTTAATTCATTAAAAAACAAATAATTTCCTCATATGGTTGTGTATTTTAAAAATATTGAAAGAATAGACCCCCTATAAGTATCGAAATTGACAGGCTGCCCCACAGACATCAGAAACCACAATTTACTACCCCTGCCATTAGTTTAGGGTGTTAACTTTAATACCAGTGAGGGTAAATTAGACCTTTCCCATTCAAATTTTTTTGAACAAATTATCTGAAATAAAAATATTAACAGAAATAAAAACAGTTAAAGAATTAAAAAAAAAAACTAAAATAATACATAAAATTTAGAAAATTTTAAATACATATAAAATATTTGGTAAACGTTTAGAATTAAAAAAAAAAAATGAAATAATATAAAAATTAAATCATTCTAACTTTGAATTTAGAAATCTCATGAAGAATTTCTTAATTTGCATTACGGAGAGGGAGACATTTAGTGGTGGAGTGATAAGCATTCAAGTTTAATGGGGATATAAATGATCTAGTTATTTAGTTATTTTTGAACCCTAATTAATGATCTTTTCATCCATATAAAGATGGCATATATTTATCCTTAGGATATCTTTGTTTAGTTTCCTTGTCAAGCTACTTATTTTCCTATTCAATTAAGGAGTTCGTAGAACTTACAATGTTCTTTCAAATTCGCTTGCAAAATAACTACTTTTTTCCTTTCCTAGTCAATTACGGGGCTTGTAATACTTATGATCCAAGAAAACCAGTACTTCAATTTATGAGGGACATTCTCACTTGTTGCCTCTACAATTGATCCTCCTCTCCGAAAACACCATACTTTAAATTTCATCAAACATACTCTCATTTGTTCTCTCTAAAATCTATTTTCAAACCATCTCTCCACCAAAACAAACACTTCCAATTTATCAAACACAATCACTCAAAGTCAGAATGCTTAGAGATCTTTTCAAATTAGCGGCTGTAAAGGCTAGAGATGCGGTCGAAGAGTTTTTCAAACTCAACAACATAGATATGGTGATCAGGTTTCTCACAGCAGCCAAAGAGTTTAATCCGGAAGTACCCAACATCGATGACTACTTCACGGCCTACAAAGTGCACGAAGTGGCTGCCAAGAACAGCACCTGGTATGAGATTCTTTCTTTGAGTGATATCGGAGTAGATTCAAGCATGATCAAGAAACAATACAAGAGAATGGCTCTTGTGTTGCATCCGGACAAGTATCATTCTGTTGCCGCGGAGGGGGCTTTCAAACTTATACAATCTGCGTTCCAAGTTCTGATAGTTCCCGAAAAAAGACAATCCTACGATAGTAGCTTGGGTTCTAAGAAACGCCCTCATCAATCACCGCACACGCCTTCAGGTTCTTCTAAATGTTCTAAATCATCAAGGCCTACAAGCGAAGAAGCCAAATCCAGACAGTCCCAGCCCCAAGCAGCAGCTGATCATAAGGCCAGAACTTCTTCAACTGGGTTCGGAAGCACAAACACCAAAGAAAACTGTGGCGACGGATGCAATCTTCGAAACGTTAGATTTAAAATCGTTCATCAAGCTAATGGTACCAAAAAGATTGTTGTTTCTCGTAATGATAAAGTGGTAGAATTCCAACACGTTTGGCTTTTGAATGGATTTTGATCAATGTAATTTACTGTTTTTTTAATGGAATTCAGTTCTTTGTAATTTTATTTTCCATCCTTTCCAGTTTTACTTAATGTTTTATTCACTTAAACGTGATCATATTACTAGAAGTTTTATGGTCATTTTTACTTGGAAGAGGGTACTGTACAGTAAATAATATATATATATATATCCTTGGTTGTACACACCATTTTTTTTTATTTCCAGGCCTCTATTTTTAGTAAAAAAAAAAAAAAAAAAAAAAATACTGAATATATATTATTCTTTCTCTTGAAGCGAGACAGAACAAAGAGCATATACAACTCTTTGTTAGAAATGTAAGTTCTGAATGAAATGTTACAGTGGAGGTAGCAGAATATTTTGCTTTGTATAACAAATTTCAAAGAGTTTGAAGACTTACAGTTGTAAATTTTGTTGGATTATCCAAGAAGGAATGCTACCTGATAAATTGTTGTATGACACATCTCTGCAAGAACAGGGTAAGAAAAATTTTAGCGACACAGTAGAGCTACTAGTCAGCCCCATTCTGGATGTTAAACTATGCAGCTGAAATGAAACATAAAAATCCATATATAAAACATAGGGTGGAAGAAATCATTAAACAGGTGTTTGATGGTAGAACATGTTTCACATCTTTGATTTCATATTAGGAAACTACTAAACAGAGGAACTTGAATGCAAGTTTAGCTTTTTGATGGCTTGCTCAAAATTACCTTTTCAATTGATACATTAATTAGTAACGAGATTATTGAAAATATGTCAAAAGTACTTACATTCACTTTTATTGCCAGGCAGTGTGCCGGTTAACCTATTATTTCCAAGAAACCTGAGTGCAACAGCAGCAATACATGTTTCAATATAATGAGAATATTCTGGGAAGTATAATGACACAACAAAGCAGAGATGGCAGATTACAGGGAAGCTAGAGAACCCAAATTGAAAAGCGAGCTGGGAATCTGATCACTTAAATTGTTGAAACTCAAATCCCTGAAGAAAAAAATATTAGAATTACGTAATTATAAGATGAAGAAACTTGCTAATAACCAAAAAGTAATGAAGGGAAGAAAAAAACAGAGAGAGAGAAAAGGAAATGAATAAATTACAAATGCACCAAACTCTGGTAGTTGCCAATGTCATATAGAATTGAATCGGAAATTTTGTTATTCCTTAGTTCTGTACGGTATATGAAACCAGCTGTCTAGATTAAAAGAAGAAGAAGAAGAAAAACACAAGAAGTATATATGTCAGGTTATTGAACACAAGATAATAGAACTTTGACAATATTGCCTTATAAGATAGTTAAAGATTTTATATTCCTTATAAATGACAACGACGAGCTCCCATTCAATAAATCGCTTATTCTCCTACATTTCCATTGTTCATGAGATTGTTAGCATTGATCATTGCAAAATTCAGATGTGATCAATGAAACGTTGCAGGTGAACACTCACAACTCAGTCAGATTGGAAAAGGATGACGGGTATTGACCCTTCAAAAGAGTTTCCTTGAAACCTCCTACATTAACATATATAAAAAGAAAATTGTGAACTGTTCTGGCATAGCATTCAAAGTAGGAAAATTTAAAGTACCCGGATATATATTCGCAGTCTCAAACATTATAATTACAGTGTCTGAAACAGAAATCATTGTGAAGAAGCTTGAAGCTAAAATAACTTAGGGGTGAATGAGAACAAAATAAACAAGAAAAATTGGAATAGTTTTCTCACAAGGTTTTAAGATGCGACCAATTTCCTATAAAATCAGGGATCCCTCCTGTAAGCTCAATGTCAGAAGCCAACATGTGCCCAAAAGAAGAATTTGTTTACGATCCGACCCCAGCCATTTTTCATCAGCAGAATGCGTATCTATATTAGAAAAATTCCAAGTAGAAGATTAACAGAATAAAAAAGTTCTTACAGTGTTTCCAGGTTCTTTAGATTGGCAAAAGTTGAAGGAATCTCACCATTTACTCCAGAACTGTCAATCAATCTGCCTAGGCAAATAATATCCATAAATTCCATCACAATCTAGTAACTTGTCTCCAGCAAAAGCCATCATCAAGTAAACAATTATGGGACACATGATAGTATAATCTCCAATAAATGTGAAGACTAAAGCCAGCTGGGGTTTCACCTTTTGCATCATTGTACAGAACATTATAGACTAGGATATATGCTCAATATAAACAATATTTTGCATCTAAAATGAAACTGAAACATCTAAAGCAACTTACAATTCCTTTAATTTCGTCAAATTACCAAGCTCAGAGGGTAGAGGACTAGATAGTCTCAAGGTTCCCATATAAAGTTGCTCTAAAATTTGGCAAATTACAAAAGCTCAGGTGGCACAGAACCCGAGAAGTTGTTTGTTCCGATTACTCTACAGCCCCAAGAATTTAGTTCTTCAGTTATAAAATTGCAATGCAATTACAAAAAAATATTTCACTCAGATAAATCAGCAGAAGTTATATGGTTAAGAGGGGGACAAAGATTGAGCTTACAGGAATACTAACTTAGGAAGCATGCCAAGCTCTTTTGGAATCTGCCCAGATAATGTGTTACGGCGAAAGTTCCTGATCAAAATGAGAACTAATTAGCATCACGAAAAGGGATACAGTTTGAGTTTCAAAATCAATATTTTTTGTCAGCTTACAGATGTTTTATTGCAGTTAGATTGCTGACAGATGGAGACAGTGGACCTGACAAGAGATTTGTTGCCAAGTCCCTGATAGAAACAGAAGAAACAAGTAAGATTAATATTTAAGAACACAAAGTTCAAATCATTTTATGATTTGATACACTTAAGAGTGATTTAACATATTTGAATAAAATTAAGTAAACTATTTTCATAGCCACTCATTCTCATCTAATGGTCTGAAATTATACACAATTGAAATAAACATATATGAAATTGACAAAACCATACCGATGGGTAAGGAAATTCAAACTCCATAGTTCATCTGGGATCATACCATTAACTTGCAGATCGACAATTTTCCTGTAATTTAAGAAATTTTAAAAGTAAGCAGCCATGAGTACATAAATTAGTGAGAAAAATCATCTTAATAATAGTAATAATAAAAAAGATTGAAGCAAACCTTCATTAGGAGCTTTAGTACTAGCTTGAGCTTGAGTTTGAACTACATCAAGTACAAGAACTTCCAAGAAAATACAACTCACATACAAACAAATTATCACTGAAACTGAAGCTGAGCTGCTGATTTGATCAACATTATGGTACATACATAAACCAATATTAATCTTGTTTGTTTCTTCAAGAATAATATTGATTTATAACATAATCAACACAAGTCTGAGCCCCTATGAAGAAGAAGATTAAGTAGTAGTTTCAGCTTGATCATGACTTTGTGCTACATGAAGTACAAAAAAGTCCAAGAAAATGAAACTCACATACAACCAACCAATTAGTGAAACTGAAGTGGCTGATTTTTTCATCAGCAGTATCTTGACTAGTCAACTTGATAATTTTCATCAGCATTAGTTGATTAGTCCGCATTAATTAGTTTCTGGCAAGCGAGGGAATTTATATAAAATCTAATTTCACTTTAAATGTCGATGTAATATTGTTGGTGTTGTCAACCACTTTAGCAATAAGGGGCCATATAGACGTATTTAGGGTCTCATTGCTCGGTCAGTAGGCAGAGGCCTTGCTCGGTCAGTAGGCGGAGGCCCCGAGCCCGTAGGCGTTTGGGCTTTTTTTATGAAGAACAGCTAAAGGATCCCTCTAAGTTATTAATTCATTATTGAATTTGGGCTTAAGAATATGAATCCTTGTAATACTAGGTTTTGAACTTTAAACCTAGTATATAAACATCTTTTCTCTTATATGTGAGTGTCAGCAAATCTTCAGGCAAATTATTTTCATTGTAACGAGAGAGGTGAGACAATATTGTAATAATATTGACTCTGTAGGATGTAGCTTGTTAATTGGGTGCATCTGGGTAAATTGCACGTATTTCTTCTTTCTCTTTATTGTTTGTGGTTTGTGTGTATTAACTGTCTTGATCTCGTATTACTCTAGATTGTTTCAATATCTACACATAAATTAACATATAAAAATATAAGTTTGGTTAATTTTGCTTTATTTTTTGGGTTTTGTAAATAGAATATTTATTTTCATACGTTATTTCTAACTTGAAGGATTCTGTAAAATTTTATTTTACCATTCTTTTCTTAACAGGCTTTGGACAGCATCAGTAGTTTGGGTGGTAGTTGTCTATTTCTAAATTATTTTAGGGTAATTTAATTTAAAATAAAATACAATAGTATTGACCTGTTCTTACTTTCCAAAATTTAGGTAATGTTTTCCCAATAAGGAAATTGGATAAGTACATAAATGCGAGGGTTGTTTAATCTCAAACCCAAAAACTAGCTCAAGGGAGGAGAAAAGAGTTCAACCATATATATACACTATAACAACCTATTAGATTAGCGATGCAGCACAAAGAGATTGATGTCTGAGGATGGTAAATGTCAAATTTTAGGGGTTATGTCATGCTATTAATTTTAGGTTATTTATTTAGTTAGTTAGCAGGGTTTGTAGATATATGGTTAATCTAATCATGATTGAGTCTCAACATATAAGAGATTTTACGAACAAACAAGATACACAAAGTGGGTCTTGGAATAGAAGTTCAAATAAACAAGAGAACTTACCTCATAAATAAAATAATGGTGGCATTAATAATGGTTCAAAAGGGCTCAACTGCAGACTCTTTTCAAAGAAACATCTGTCAATGTTGTAGAAAAGGCATTATAAAGAATGTTATCTAAAGAGAGTGTTTTGGCTGTGGAAAAACTAATCACCTGTCATAGATGAACAAGATGATAACAGGCCAAGAAAGAAGTCAATGACCACCAAGGACATGTGTTTACTTTGACTAAGCCGATATTGGAGACTTTTGTGATAAGGGGTTAGGTATAATGTCTTTATATCCTAATAATATGAATATTCGGATAATTTCGCTCATAATTAGTATGCTAGAATATTATAAGTTGTTCACCCAAGCTTTAATGGAGTTGATGTTGAAATCAGATTCCGTGGACTATATTTTTATTAGTGAGTAGAAAATGTAACACCCTGAAATTTGAAGTTTTAAATTTGATTTAGGAGGTGATCTTGATTTTTTTTTTTTTTTTTTTAAAGTGAATTGAATTTAAGTGGATGTTTAATTAATATTCCTGGCTTGTTTGAAAAGACAAAATCTAGCCAAGTGAATGGACTATCGTGGCTGTCAGTTGCAGAAACAAGGTGAATTGTAACAACCCAAGTGCGTCCCACATTACTAAGTTTTAAAGCTCGGTAATTGGGCTAAGCTTATAGAACAGTTGGGCACCTTTCGTTTCAAATCAAAGAATATACATAAAAGAAGCTTCAATAACTCACACTTCAATCAAACAAAAATATTAATTTGTTGTCCACGCTTTCCAGTAATGTCATGGATGTTGAATATTTTTTCAAACTTATGTTTTATGTTTGTGTGTATACAACAGGTGTGTGTGTGCACAGGTTTGCCAAACCTATGTTTTGGCATGTTTTCTTTCGAGTGTGTGCACAACAAATTTGTGCTCGCACACTGAGTCCTGATCGTGATAGCTGATCGTGATTGTTGATTGCAGCATCTGATCGCTTTCCTTTTTCGAGTGTGTGCACACTCTCTTTCTGTGCCAACATCGCACGTCTGACTATCATTTGGCACATGTTGCGACTTTTATCTTTTTGCTTAGATATTTTTCTCTACTCTTTTGTGCTGTCGTTTGGACCACTAACAGGTGGCTTAATATCCTTCAAAGGTGTAGGGAAAAATCAGCTTTATTCTCTTTTTGTTGTGGTCCTAAATAAAGGTAAAAACATTGTTATTTTTGGACCAGCACATGTTAGCCTTGTCTGCGGACCTGGACAGAATTGGAGTGCATGAAACTATCCTTTATCTTCTCCATTTTTGTTACATTACTTTGTGAACCTTTTGGTGATATTTCATTTTGTGCTTTGAAACTTTCAGAAGTTTTTCTCAAAGGTTCATCTTATGTTTTTGTGCCAAACTATTATCATCTATCATCCTTGTTGTATGATGGTTGGAACTTGTTTGCTTAGTTGAAGCTAGAGCGTGTCTTCGGCAACCAAGTTGTAACGCCCCATTTGAGGTACGTAGATTATGTTGTATGTTTGAATGTTTATTGCTTTGTTCTCATTTGAGCTTGTATGTCGTTATTTTCAGTTGGTTGGCCCTTAGTTGATTTGGTTGAGTGTTTGCCCTGATTTTGGTTGAGTTTTGGTGAAGTTTGGAATTTCGGTCTTCGCCGCGGCGACGTTGGTTTTGTAATTGCGGTGTCGGCTCTGTAAGTTTTCGCCAGGGCATCGGAGCTGTCTTCGCCGCAACAACGGGTCGGCTGAAAAGTTTATTGAGGTTTCTAGAGAATTCTTCCATAGGGACAAAATGACCTTTCTACCCTTAGTTAGCAGGAAAAGTGGGGAGTAAAATGTAAGAGAATTTTATGGAGAATATGTTAGAGTGGGGGTGTGATTGTAATGATTGAAAGGACAAAGATGGAATTTTGAAGAAAGAGCAAGGGCAATATGGGAATGAATGAATATATTTTGAGCTAAAAAGGGTTGAAGCTTAATGAACCTTTCATTCATTCTTCTTCCACTGCCATACTCTTTCACCATTTCCTCTCAATTCTTCATTCCATCTTTCAAGGATCTTTGAGGGCTTTTAGTTGGATCTTGGTAGAACATTAATCTAAGGCATCCTAAGGTAAGAATCCTTGCTTTAGATGTGAAGTTTTGCATATATTTGTACATTGAAGTCTTATGGTTTTATTGTTTAAAGGGTAGAGAAGAGACAAGTAATCTAAAGGAAAGGAAAGTGTTAGTAAGATTTCTCCATTACAAGGTAAGTAAATCCCAATCCAAATTGATATTTGAGAAATCCTTTGAGTAGAGATTTATTTATGCATGATATATGTTATGTTATTGAGAAATTGGGTTGAGATGAGTATTTTTTTTATGGTTGTTGAATACACTTCATTGATGAGAAGTGTTAATATGTGATGAATATGTGATGAGAGGGTGTAGTTTGAGATGAAGTTGGAGAAGATTGAGTAAGTTCTTTAGAAGTGTTCTTTTATGACAAGAATTATAGTTATGTGAGGGAGTTTCCTCCCATTTTGGATGGTTCAAGAGAGGGATAGAACTATAGATAAAGTAGAGTGTATGTATGCACACTAGTTGTTTGATGAAATGCCTAAGAGAATCATGAGTAGTAAACCTTAATTCTTGCAACATTGCATGTTGGCATTTCATGAGTGCATTAGTGGAGAAGAACCATCCATATGTATTAATTGTGCATTGAGAAGTGGATTGAGAAAGAGTAGAGAACTTTGTGTATGAACTACTCTAAGAGTAGAGAGAATGAGAAAAACACAAAAAACGGGTTGGTGCTTTGTGATCTCCACCCGATAGTTACGAAAAACGGGTTGGTGCTTTGTGATCTCCACCCGATAGTTATGAAAAACGAGTTGGTGCTTTATGATCTCCACCCGAAAGTCACGAAGAGTGGATTGGTGCTGTGTGAACTCCACCCGGCCGTGCCTCCGGTAAGATGAGGCCATGACATATAACAGAAGTTAAGAAAGAGAGCTGTGTGAAAGAGAAAATAAATGAGATGAGAAAAATTATAAGGAAAGAATTAAGAGAAAGAGTTACGGGGACAGTCGAGTAGAGGATTTACTTACTGAGCATTGTTTTGTGCTCACCCCGTTGTTTTCTTTGTGGTTGCAGGATCTAGATGAGAACGCAGTCGAATGGGCGTTGGTAAGCGAGGAGCAATGGCTACACTGTCCACCGTTTTAATATCATTTTGTAAATGATATTATGTTTTGTATAAATAATGTCTATATTTAATAAAAGAAAATTTTGGGCCCATTTACTTTTGCTAATATAAATATATTCTACTTGATCTATTTCTTTGAGTATCCTAGTATAAATCAGTCATTACACAAGTCTTGGGTGGAGCTTAAGCATGTTTCTAAGAGTGTACCTGGTGTGAAGAAATCCTTAGAGCAACAAGACATCAGAGATTCAAGGACTGGTGTTTAGTGTAACTAAAATAAGGGAGTTCTCTTTACTGTTGCTAAAATCATCTTTGAACGATACCTTATAATGTTTGTTTGATTAGTGGATTTGCTTCGATCTGGACGAGGTCCCATGGATGTAGACTAAAAGTGGATTTAGCCGAACCATGTAAATGCTGGTGTGCTTTACATTTTTAGCTTGTAGTTTTTGATTTATCACAAACTGGACTGTGCTAACACAACTTGGTAAATATTTTCGCTGCTTGTCTAAAACTGGGCACCCAAACATTGAAATAGAGTTCACTAACTTTAACAAGTGATATCAGAGCAAGTTCTGATAAGTTTCTTTAGTTGATCCTAACCCATTTTTGGTTGCTTTCGTGTGCTTCTGATAGTTTTTGTGTTTTGTCAAAATCTGGTCTTTTTGACGTGTTTTGTTTTTGTTCTGCTGCTTGCTTGTGTGTGCACATGTGTCTGCTATGCTCGCATCTGTTGTGTCGACTATCATGAATTTCTTTAGTGAATGAGGGTTTGCTTATAGACCACCTTTGTTAGAAGGCACTAATTATTACACATGGAGACCTAAGATGTGTGCCTTCTTAAAGTCCATTGATTAAAAAGTATGGATCTCGGTTGTGAATGGTTGGACACCCCTGGTTGTTGTTGAAGATGAAGAGTCTAGTCCAAAACCCATTGAGAGTTGGACAAAAGCTGAGTTAGATCTTGTAAACTATAACTCAAAAGCTCTTCATGCTCTATTCAATGCCATGAATGTGAATCAAATGAAAGTCATTGCCAACTGTGAGCTTACCAAGGATGCGTGGGATGGCTACAAGTCAAAAACGAAATAACTAGTGTTGTTAAAAAGAATAGGCTTAGAAGACTTGTAACTGATTTTGAAAACTTGGTCATGCATGATGATGAAAGTATAACTGACTTTCATGGTAGACTTTGTGATATGTCTAATGAATGTTTTGCTTTGGGAAGAATTTATACTAATGTTGAACTTGTCAAGAAATTTCTATGTTTTCTTCCTAAGAGATTTTTATCCAAAGTTACCTCCATTGAAGAATGTCAGATTTGGACTCCATGGACATTGACGAATTGATTGGCTCCCTTCAAACCTATGAGATGAATCTGAAAAGATGGGATGATAAAAAACCTAGCAAAGGTTTGGCTCTAAAAAATGAGGTAGATTCTGACCCTTTTGAAAATTTTGACTCAAATATTTTGATGATGAACAATGTGCTTTACTCACTGAGAATTTTGCAAATTTTTTAAAGAAAAACATGAAAAAGCCTTTTGTGAGTGGAAATGGCAAAAAACCTTTCATGAAAAAAACTTTTGAACTCAAACCCCTGGTAATCTTTCAAAAAGATTCTCAAATGATAGGGAAAAGAAAAATAAGGGAATCAAATATTATGAGTGTGAAAGGGTCTGGGCATATTCAATCTGAGTGTGCTAAAACTCTGGAAAAGAAGAAAAGTAAGGCTATGGCTGCCACTTTGAGTGAGAGTGATCAAGATGGGAGTGAAAGTGAGGATGATGAGGCTGCTTATAATGAGAATGTTCTTGCCTTTGCCGTGAACCGAGAAGACGACAAGAGTGTGTCCTCCAATGACACTATTGATGTTTATGCGGAACAACAAGAAGCATATGACAAGATGTTTGATCAATGGTTGAAGCTATGAAAAAGTTGCAATCTCTTGGAATTGAAAATGTAACCTTGTTGAAGCAAAAGAAAGTCTTGACCGAAGAGATCGTTGTGTTAACTACTGAACTAACTGAAGCTAAGGCCATTATTGATAAGTTGAATGCAGGTTCTCTCAAACTTGATGAAGTTCTTGGACAAGGAAAGTCTTTTGGAGATTAGTATGGTTTCAGTTTCTCTCCTGGTGCTAGCACATCGACTTCTGGTGTGCACACATTTGTTAAAGCCGCCAATTTTCCTGTTGAGATTGTTGTTGAAAATCAAGCGATAAAGGTAACAAAATTCATTCCCATTTGTCATTTTTGCAATAGAAAAGATCACATTAGTGTAATAACTCCATGCTATGAATATACTCATAAAATATACATAATGAAAACACAGGTAAAATAACATAAATAGTTGGGCCCAAATTTTCTTTTATTAAACATATACATTCTTTGCACAAAAGTTATATCTCATGTACAAAAGCATCAAAAACAAGGTGGACAGTGTAGCCATTTCCCTTCGCTTACCGACGCCCATCCGACTGTGTTCTCACTTAGATCCTGTAAAACATAGAAAACAACGGGGTGAGCACAACTAATGCTCAGTAAGTAAAACCTCTACCCATCTATCCCCGTAACTCTCTCTCTAATTCTTTCCTTACAAATTCCCACTACTCTCTTTGCTTTCTCTACTGGTTTCTCTCTCTATGTTTCTCTTTCTTTTCTATTAACTCTCTCTCTCTGTAGCAAGTCATGGCCCCACTGACCGGAGGCACGGCTGGGACTCACTCCCACTCTCCATGACTTTTACTTATTCTAGCCGATCAGACTCGGTTATGCATGGATTCGGAACCCTTGGCCATGTGAGTACATAATCTCTCTCTCGGGTAAACTCGGGTATAGCCCTCATCCGCATGCACTCTCACGGGCTATACCATTTCTCTCTTATACTCATGCCGCTCTCTCAACGCGGCGTACACGTGGGAATACTCTACCCATTACTCACGGGTTCCCCATCGCACAACCTAGGTCTATTCTCTTGTCTAGCACTACTTTCTCTTTATTCTCTAGTGCTCATTCTCTTTCTTTCTCTCTACTCTTAGAGTAGTTTAAACTCAATTTCTCTAGTGCTCATGGTTAATGCATATAGATGACTCATGCTCATTAATGCACTTATGAGAGGCAATTATGCTATGTAGCAAAAATTAAGGTTTTCTACTCTTACTCATGCTTCTCTTGAGCATTTCATCATACAACTCATGTGCATATAAATCTCTACTTTAACTATAACTTTTCTCTTTTCTTTAATCATCCAAAATGGGAGAAAGGCTCCCTTATACTCTCTAATTTCNACACTTCGAGTGATTTAACATATTTGAATAAAATTAAGTAAAATATTTTAATAACCACTCATTCTCATCTAATGGTCTGAAATTATACACAATTGAAATAAACATATATGAAATTGACAAAACCATACAGATGGGTGAGGAAATTCAAACTCCAAAGTTCATCTGGGATCATACTATTAACTTGCAGATCAACGATTTTCCTGTAATTTAAGAAATTGTAAAAGTAAGCAGCCATGAAATTAAATAAATCTCCTTTTGTGTACGACAAACAAAGAAACATGCAAACCACCCTCTGTTTCCTTAGCTTGAGCTTTCTTTTAGAGTTAAAACTTAATTGGACGCAGACCTTCATGAGGGGCAGCAGTAGTTTCAGCTTGATCGTGACTTTGAGCTACATGAAGTACAAAAAAGTCCAAGAAAATGAAATTCACATACAACCAACCAGTTAGTGAATTTGAAGTGGCTGATTTTTTCATCAGCATTATCTTGACTATTCAACTTAGTAATTTTCATCAGCATCAGTTTATGATTAATCTGCATTAATTGGCTTCCAAAAAAAACTTTTTTTACAATCTCTCTTCCAAACTTTATCTCACAATCTCGAAGTGACAGATAACAATTGGTCAGTTCATAGTGGGCTCACATAATAAAAATGTGATTGATTAATTACAAGTTGACACATTGAGATCGTGAGAGAAAGTTTGTGAAAAGAGATTGTGGGTGTAGTATTACTCGTTGGTTTCCAACAAGCGAGAGAATTTATATAAAATCTAATTCTACTTTAAATTTCTATGTTATATCTACACATAAATTAACATATAAATATATAAGTTTGGTTAATTTTTGCTTTATTTTTGGGGTTTTGTATATAGAATATTTATTTCATATGTTATTTGTAATTCGAAGGATTCTGTAAAATTTTATTTACCATTCTTTTCTTAACAGGCTTTGGACAGCATCAGTGGTTTGGGTGGTAGTTGTCTATTTCTAAATTATCTTGGGGTAATTTAATTTAAAAAACAAAATTATGCATCTGTTCTTACTTTCCAAACTCCCAGGGGGTTAGGTAATGTTTTTCCAATAAGGAAATTGGATAAGTACATAAAATTCAAGGGTTGTTTAATCTCTTTTAGACTTTAGAAAACAAATTTGAAAAGATATATCAAGTCTTCATCTTATAGAAGTTGAAAATTCAAAGACAAAAGAAAGTTTTAACTTTTGTATTAAAATGATTCATAAATAATATCATAAAATGATACCATGATAAATGTTGTTTGAGTAGAACCCACCCTCAAAAGCTAACTCAAGCAATAAGTGAGTCCAATCACATTATACATTATAATAGTCTACTAGATTGGCGAAGTGGGACAAAAAGTTAGTCTAACACAAGATGATGAAAAAAAGTCACCGTTTTGTCTCATTTTGTCCCTCATGTTAATTGACGTCGAGGATACTAAATGTCAAGTTTTAGGCGTTATGTCATGCTATTAAGTTTAAGTTATATATTGTTAAGTTGGCAGGGAATGTAGATATATGGTTAATCTAATCATGATTGAGTCTCAAAATACAAGAACTTTTACGAACAAACAAGATACACAAAGTGGGTCTTGGAATAGAAGTTCAAATAAACAATAGAACTTACCTCATAAATAAAATAATGGTTCAAAAGGGCTCAACTGTGGACTCTTTTCAAAGAAACATCTGTCAATGTTGTAGGAAAGGCATTATAAAGAATGTTATCTAAAGACGAATGTTTTGGCTGTGGAAAAACTAATCACCTGTGATAGATGAACAAGTTGATAACAGGCCAGTCAATGGCCCCCAAGGACCCGTGTTTACTTTCACTAAGCAGATACTGGAGACTTTTGTGATAAGGGGTTAGGTATATGACTATTATACTTGGATAATTTCTTTCATAGTTAGCATGTTAGAATATTTTCTTTATATACGAAGATCACGTTCTGTATCAATGGATGTAGATATTCTTTAACTTTTATATTATCATATACATAAGATTCTAAGATGTTCACCCAAGCTTTAATCGAGTTGACGTTGAAATTAGATTTCGTGGACTATATTTTTATTAGCAAGTAGAAAATGTAACACCCTGAAGTTTGAAGTTTTAAATTTGATTTAGGAGGTGATCTTGATTGTTTTAATTTTTTAAAAGTGAATTGAATCTAAGTGGATGTTTAATTAATACTCCTGATTTATTTGAAAAGACAAAATCTGATTGAGTGAATGGACTATCGTGGCTGTCAATTGCAGAAACATGGTGGATTGCAACAACCCAATTGCGTCCCTGACTACTAAGCTAAAGCTCGGTAATTGGGCTAAGCTTATAGAACAGTTGGGCACCTTTCCTTTCAAATCTAGGAATATACATAAAAGAAGCTTCAATAACTCACACTTCAGTCAAGCAAAAAATATTAATTTGTTATCTACCCTTTCCAGTAATGTCATGGAGAAGTCCTTTATTTCAATTTCTTGGTGAAGCTTTAGCCCCTCTACTTGTTGATGAAGAAGTAATTCAAAATCAATTTACATTTCCTGGTGAAGATTCGGTCTTGTTCTTATTGAACAGGAAGTAGTTCAAAATCTATTCTGTATATTTTTAAAAAATTTTAACATTATGAATAACAGTTGTATTGAACTAAGTGAAATAAATCTCGAATCTAATGTAAAAGTCAATCCATGGAATAAGGCTTCAGTAGCACTTATTTCTGGAGTTTTATCTGTTGTATGTAACCTTGTTGGGGAGATGTACTGGCTAGTACCTTCACATACTTCATTTATATCATCACTAAGAAAGATGGTCACATCATCAAATGCCCATTCAGTCAAGTATCCAGGCTTAAAATTTACTGTACTCACTTCCATATCTCCACAAAGCATAGCAATCACACAAGACATTGATGGCCTCGAGGAGGGCAATGTTTGAGTACACAAAAGCGCTACTCCTATCAGGCCTTTTACTTCTTCCTCGCCGAATTCTGGCAATTTTGAATTCACCAACTCGAGTTGGCAACTATTCTTGTATAGGTGCCAAGCCTGAGAATTAAGCAGGAAAGATGGAAGTTGTGATATATGAGTGATTGGATTAGGAGGAGAAGTAGAAAATAAAAGCGGAATATATATATATAATTGGCCTCGCTTGGTTCTTTCAAATTTGTATATCAAGTACTAGAAAATAGTAAAAGGAGAAAAAATTGGTACTGCAATGTCATTCATACGCAATCAAGAAGATACATCTTCTCTTCTTCCAAGCTTGAGTCCAAGTTTGGCCTCCCACTAACAACCTCTAGAATCACAATGCCAAAGGCAAACACATCTCTCCATAAGATATCAACGCATGACATACTTCAGTGCAATATATCCAATACATCAATACAATATAGGTAAAATTCATTTCAGTAATCTAATGAACGTAAAAAAATAATAATATTTCAATAGTCTAATGAATGTAAAACTAATAATATTATTTCAGTAATCTAATGAATGTATGTAAAAAATAATATTTTAATAAATTTCCAGTGTAAATTAAAAGTCTTACATTGTCCCTGCAACATGAGTGTTTATGTGAGTCTTCTTATCACCATAAAGTCTGGCCAAACCAAAATCTGATATTTTTGGGATGAGATTACGATCAAACAAAATATTACTGGCTTGCACGTCTCTATGTATTACTTGAAGCCTTGATTCCTCACGAAGATAAGCTAGATCTCTTGCTACTCCAAAACAAATATCATAACACGTTGACCAGTCAAGGTTCAAACTTTCTTTTCCTGCTTCGCTAAAGTCACAAAATTTTAATCTATTATTGACATGACAAATAATGCTAGGGCTCCCAAGAAAAACTAAATACTACATATATGCTATTCGCATACCAAATATGCTTTATCAAGACTGTTGTTTTCCATATATTCATAAACAACGTTGTGCTATCTCATAACAACATCCATGAAGTTTTACTAAGTTACGGTGCTGCATAGCAGATATGGTAGCAATTTCTGCAGCAAACTGGCTCTTCCCTTGGTCGGATGCTATAGATAATTGTTTCACAGTAATTACTCTTCCATCACTTAGTGTTCCCTATTATGTAAAATGTTCATTTTGAAATGGTGAGAAAAATTAGTTAACAATTGATCATTTTTATATGATTATTATTGACCAAATACCACATCCTGTCTTTATTTAATGAACCAAAGAGAACAGAAGTTAAAGATGCCCCGACTATTTATTAATATAAAGCCAAAAAGATGTGTTTTCAAGTTAATCTAGAACAAAAATTAATGCTAAAACCTGTATTTAGTTCTGGAAAAAACAATTAATATTAAGGCACCAAACGTGCTCACCACTCATTTGGCATTGACTAGAACAATGACTTACCTTATAAATTGGTCCATTTCCTCCTTGTCCAAGCTTATTTGCAGAATGGAAGTTTTCTGTAGCAATCTTTAGTTCCACATAACTGAAAGTGTATGGTCTAACATCCATGCCGACAAGCTCTGAAAATTCAACAACAAATGTAGCTTACTATTAGGAACTTAGTTCCATGTATTTCAAAAAGATGGCATAGTTTTGTTCCTTTTTGTTGATGCGTGATTTTTACACCAACTAAACGCACGTGTGAAAATGTTGGCCCAGAAGACACACATGAATATAAAGGATAATGAGAGTAAATGCAATGAGACAAGCGTTTTTAAAGTAGTTCGGATGCTAAGGAAGCAAGTCCTACGTCCACTGTTATATTATTAATGATAGAGGTCAGGTCGCATGAGCTGACTGACTTACAAATGATGGTACAAGAAAGAGAAAGCTTTCGTATTACAAAGAGAATAGCTAATCAAGAGTAAAAATGTGCGAATCCCTTGAATGAGAGAGGACCTCTCAATTTATAGTGGGATGGATTAAGGCAATCATCACTGAATCTGTGAGTTGCAAATCCTTCTTTATGTCACATTGCCCACCTTCTATAGTGATTTGCGCAATTTGGCGCAGGGATTGGACACGTGGGATCACCACAGCTCCTGGCAGGTCTGGCGCGCACCCACTATTCTGACAGAAGCAGACTGCGGGTGAACCCATGTTCTGACTTTTGTACGTTGACTAGACCTTACGTCAGCCCTATATTTTTCAGGCATAACAATTTTAATTAACCTAGAATCCAAGTTCTTATCTTGTAATGCACTTCAGAACTTACTAATGGAACTCTGCTTTATGAATTGAACAAGCATTAATAAAATACATCATTCTTTTTGATGTACAATAGCTTTCTTGTGCATGAGCTAAAGTTTACTTGATAAGTTGTGTAACTCACCTTCTTATTCAAACATTTAAAAAGTTTTAAGTCAGCATATTGCTAGGATGCTAACCTAAATAAAAGACTAATTAGGATGTAGACTAACAACAGTATTTTCACAGCTAGTATATATGATAGATAAGTCGTTAGTGAGCGAAAGTCTTTTGATTTATCGTCATCAATAGTCTGTGGCCATTTTCTTCTTCAGACAACAAAGAAAATTGTAAGTAACATAAATACAACCCCAACAACAACAACAACAATCCCCACAATTAGGCTCGTTCTATTCTTCTCAATGGTTTGACTTGGTCCACTTGGAGGGTTTATAGTAAGCTTGAATTTTGTATCAAGCTCAGTAATTGACTCAATATCTTATATAATGCAAGGAAATCAACCAAAAAGTGGAAAAATGGACAACAAGGAAGTTACTATGTATTGAACCTGGGGTAGCACTGATGGCCGAAATAAAGAGTCCATATACGATAGTCAGGAACAAAGTAAGTCCCCTTCGCAGCCCAAAAAAAAGTGGATTTCCATGTAGTTTTCGAATACCTGAGCCAGATATTCTCTTTGAACTGCTATTCTAAGGACTCCACTCGCTACCCTTGTTATGTCAAAGTCTTTTTCAATAAGATTTCCCTAGAATAAACAGATTTAGATGTTGAAACAAACACCAATAATAGTTGAAAGGAAAGATACTTTGAAACGTATTATATTTATTAAGGTCATTCATCATACTTTAACCTCAACATAAACCTATGTGATGTATAGGTGAGGCAGATTTGGCTAACATAATCTGAATATGTAATACATAGCTAAACATGTATATTGAAAACACGCCTTCCAAAAATTTTCCATCCGGTAGTATCGAAATTATCTAATTTTGCAATCTGGAGAGTCATAATGTGCTTTCCATTTTGAGGGCCTAAACCATGGTATCTTAAAGATGAAGCAGAGATTCGAGCTCTTTCGAAAAGTATCCACTCTTGAGTATTTGTGAATATAGATGGAGAATTAATTGTATACTATGCATTACGTTTCTTAAAGTATCCAACATTACTAACTCCCCATCTACTTGTGTCTGTCAAATAGTATGTAGCTGGACCAAGAGGCTCATTGTCACTCTCATACATAATATCGTGAGATGTAATTGTTTGACCGGCACAATTAATTGCAAAGCTTGAATCTACGTGCCAATGTAACCTCTTATCAAGGTAAAACATTAAGAATATGTATGTCTAAAAGTTTGATTTATAATATCTAGCCAATTATTATTTTGCTTTTATTTAACCAATTGTGATTATATATTTTATCTGAATCATTTTTTTTAGGTATTTGAGGAATCCAGGCCCACATTGGAGCCTGTCTAATCCTCAGGGCCACAAAACACCCTATAGGCCCAATGGACCAAGGTAATTGCACAAATTTGGTAGGTACATCTCGTGCGAGTTTGTGACTCAAATACAAGACCCTCTAGGTATAGCTAACCGTAGTGGCTAAAGAGTTCGCAATCTGACCACAAGGGGAAAGGATATCTTAATCATTTTTCATTTTCAACAATGAGAAAAAGGGTATTAGAAGGGTATATTAATAAATAATATATCTTGTTATGAGTGAATTAAAAATTTGACTGAGGGTAACTAAGGAAATAATGAAGATAGGTAATATATAGGAGGTGTTTAATTGCAAAGAAAAATGAAAACTCTCGGTGTCTTATATCTTAGCCAAATAGAAAGGAAAGGAAAAGAAGATAAGCTTTCTCTTGTTCTTACAAAGAATTAGCTACGGGTGAGAAGAAAATAAGGAAAAGAAGAGAATGAGGACACGGAAAGGAAAAGAGAAATAGTAGAAAAATTGGGTTGGGTTAAAATAGAGAGTCACACAAGAATTTATTAGAATTGGACAATATTTAATTGGTTGGATTTAGGATTGACAATTGATATCAAAGTTGGTTCGTGACTCAACAATGCAGTGTGACAACCTCATGAGGATGTGAGATCCATAAGGTAAAGAGTTTTTTACATCCCACATTGCTAGCAAATGAGTTTATAATTCAATTTATAAGGCTTAGGTCCTCATAAGAAAGTAGATGCATTTTGGGTGTTTGATAGTTGTGTGAAGCCTGAAATCAAACGCATGCAAGCCTACATCCAATGATTAAATCTAGAGGATAATATCTACTTAGTTGGACCCAATTCAAAGCCAAAGCCATGAGCATAGATATATTATGAAAATATATAAGCCAATTTAATAAATATTGGTGTGGGCGGAGATCACATGTTTGTTGTGTATGTTGTAGGTTGATGAAGGCAATTAGAAGTGTTTTTAAATGGAATATTTAAATTTGGGACGGGTGTTAAAATAGGCATTACTCTACTGAAATTTTAACCCTAAACTCTCGATACCACATAATGGAGAAGTTGTACTTATAGATTCCAGAACTTCGATTGCAAGGAAAATTTCTTTGGTGATAGTTCAGCCCATATGGTAGAAAATTGAAGGAAGGGGAGGAACATAGAAATCATGTTAGATAGCGGGAACTAGCAACTAAAGAACCCATTTCCATAAGTTATCCATATTATTCATTTTCTATATTGTTATAGAGAGTCTGAAGCATTGTAACAAAACACAAAACAAGAAAATTACCTACTATAATTAGAACTTTCTAGGTTGAAGTTGTTGGCCACTAAGTTACTGCACATTGCATTAACAACATTCTGAATGTTAGATTCATCATTGTGTAAATACTATACCAGAAAGGTGAAAAATTATCTAAGAAAATGTGAAACGTATGGCAAAGATGTTAAATAACTTATATGTTTAAAAAAATGAAGGACGTATAGTTGTAAATTATGTTCTTGAATCCATAAAGGAAGGCTGTTGGATTGATTATTGTAAGATACATCTCTGCCAACATCAGGTGAGGAGAATGTTAACTACATAATGCAGCTGCTTGTGAGTATAAAATTTAGGTATTATTAAAATCACACTGATTTTTTTTTTTCTATAAGCTTTTGGATTTTTCCCCCACAAGTACAAGTAACAAGCTTCACTAGACATGTTAATTCACATGCATTTAGCCAGGAGAAGCAATGCACTTTTGTAACTATAGATTAATATAAATGCAAGTTTAGCCTTTTGCTCAAGTGACTTTTGCTAAAAACTAGGGTTCCCAGAAAAACTCGTACTGTAACTATTACCATTTTCAGTTGAATCGAGAGTCGAGAGTAAGCGCTCGATCACATGTCTCCATTGTCATTTGAAGGATCTTTTCTGGAAGTGGCTTACTACTTGTGGTTGAAGCTCAAAATTGGGTAGAACCCATTTCCAAAAGCTAACTCTTAGGGAGGAGGGAGCCCAACATGCATAGATATACCATAATAGTCCACCAATTGGGTAATGCTGTTAACATATATAGGCCAAGTTTTGTAATCAATTTTTTACATTTTATTTGTTGTATATACTTTTTGTTATTCTTTCATTCATTTTAGCACATTTCTGCCAGCTGGCACAATATGATAGGTTGGGTTTGTTAATTTGTTACAAGTTTGTTACAGAGTCTCTGTATATATGCTCGTTTTTCTCCCTTGTATAGTAGGAAAATATACACTGAAATGGAATATTCAACTTTCCTCCATTGGTAAGCTCTTTGAGTTTTTGGTTGATCTCCTAACATGGTGTCAGAGCCTTCAAGAGCATCTTCAATGGCAACCTCTAATTCCGATTCTTCCGATTCTCACTCTGACCTAGAATCAAAAACCCCATCTCCATACCTTAATCTCCTTGATCCGGCGAACCCCTATCGGCTTGACCATGGTGACAGCCCAGCCGTTACTCTTGTTGCCAATCTCCTCACCACCGACAACTATGCCACCTAGTCTCGCTCAATGCGTCGTGCACTCTGAACGAAAAATAAACTAGGCTTTATCATCGGATCCATCACCAAACCATCTAAACCCAACGATCCATTGTTTGAGCTTTGGGAGTGCTGTAACAACATGGTCACTTCTTGGCTCTAAAACTTTATCAGCTTTTCTCTCCAATCTAGCGTTCTCTTTGTTGATGATGCTTGGGAAATCTGGTCGGATCTTCAGGAACATTTTTGGCACCAAAATGGTCCCCGTACTTACTAACTCAAGAAGGCATTGGCTACTCTACTTCAAGAACATGATCTGGTAAGCATTTACTATGGCAAGTTAAAAGCTATATGGGATGAACTTTCTGTGTATGATCCCATACCTTCTTGTAACTGTGGTACTATGAAAACCTTATTGGATCGATATCAAAGAGATTGTGTGCTGCAATTTTTTATGGGTCTCAATGACTCTGACACCTCCATCCGAGACCATATTATGATTTTAGATCCCATCCCACCTATCTCCAAAGTGTTTTCCCTCATCCGACAGCAAGAAAGACACCATCAAATGACCTCCCCCACTCCATCCCCCGAAATTATGGCCATGGCAATCCAACAACCCTACACCCCTTATAAACACTCATCTAAACCAAACCACCCTCCCAAAAAGGACCGCCCCTATTGCAGCCACTGTAAAATAACTGGTCACACTTTCGACCCTTGTTTCAAAGCTAGCAATGCTAAGCCTCTTCTTTGCTCACATTGCAACATGACTGGTCATACCATTGAGAAATGCTACAAACTCAATGGATATCCACATGGCCACAAATATCATACCAAGCAGCAGTTGTTGCAATCTGGTTTCCTTGCAAATCAGACGTCCTTTTCATTTGCCAATGACTCTGAAGACAATAATGATGCCAAGTTTGGTTTCACCAAGCAACAATATCAGCAACTGATGACCTTGCTCAGACCTCAGGATTTACCCATTGCGGCTTTTGCTGTCCACTCTAGCAACCCACCTCAACCCTCCCTTCACCCAGTATCATCTTCCCAAATGTGTGGTACTTCCACCTCTTTATCTACTCACACACATTACTCACCACATACATCATCTGTGCTTGGATCCTTGACATAATCGCTACAAACCATATAGTCTGTAGCACCACATTTTTCACCACTATTACATCTACTGTTTCTTATTTTGTGAAACTACCTAATGGTCATTCCGCCCCTATCACACACATTGGAACAATTCACTTAACTAATTCTATCATTTTGCATGATGTCCTCTGCGTGCCATCATTTTCTTTCAACCTTATTTCAGCAAACAAACTAACCTATACTCTTAATTGTTCTTTGCTATTCTTTTCCACTTACTGTTTTATTCAGGACTTGCATTCATGGATCACGATTAGGAAGGGTGAGCTCAAGCATGGCTTGTACCATTCCATTTGCAAGGAAGTTCTTCCTTCAGCTTTGTCTACTTTTCTCTCAGCACACTTATACAACAGCCATACCAAGTTTTCTTGCTTTTCTTCCCTTACAAACTCTGTTGCAAATACTGATCTATGGCATTGTCGCCTAGGCCATTTATCATTCCTTAGATTACAATTAATTTCAGATCCTCTTGTACACAAGGGAGTTTCATCTATTAATGAAAAGTCTTGCAAAATTTGCCCATTAGCAAAGGTTCAAATCTTTTCCTAACAGTTCACATTCTTCATCAAGAATCTTTGAGCTCATTCATTGTGACCTATGGGGTCCTTGCTCCACAATTGCACATGATGGCTCAAAGTACTTCTTAACCATTGTTGATGACTTTTCTAGAACTACTTGGATTTACTTGCTTGCTGCCAAATCCGAAACCAGACAATGCATTACAACCTTTTACAATCTTGTTGAGACACAATTCCAAATGAAAATTAAAATTGTGAGAAGTGATAATGGTGCTGAATTTAACATGCATGAATTTTTTTAATCAAAAAGGCATTATCCATAATAAAAGTTGTGTTGCAACCCCTCAACAAAATGGCATTGTTGAGAGGAAGCACCAACATTTACTAAATGTGGCCCGTGCCCTTCTTTTTCAAGCAGGTCTTCTCTTAACTTACTGGAATGAATCCATCCTTACAACCACACATATCATCAATAGGCTTCCATCACCACTTCTCAACAACAAAACACCTTATGAACTCCTTTTTAATAAAAAAACGAGTATGCTCACATGAGAATATTTGGTTCCCTTTGCTTTGCCGCCACACTTGCTCATAACAGAACAAAATTTAACCCTAGAGGTCGTGCATGTGCATTTCTTGGCTACCCTTTTGGAACTAAAGGCTACAAGCTTTTGGATCTCAAAACTAATACCATTTTCATTTCAAGGGATGTTATTTTTCATGAATTTTTTTTTTTCCTTTTCAAACACCTCTCTCTCCTTCTTCCACAGCCCCATCTCTCCCTATTTTCTCTCTTCCGTTTGCACCTCCTTCTAGTTTTCTAAATCCCATATCTCCTTCTCCTTCAACCCTTAACCCTCCTGCTGTTTTCGTTGATTGTCCTAATACATCCTCTCCTTTTCCCACTTCACCACCGTCTAATTCCATCATTCCTCTTCCTACTGCCTCTACACTTCGCAGGTCTACCCAGAACATGACTACTCCTCAATATCTGAAGGACTTCCACTGCAAACAAGTCAGGCTTGCCTCACCTCAACAATCAGCTTCCACTGCAGCTCCTAAATTAAATGGTAAATATTTTTCTGTCTCTGACTGCTAATCTTACAAGCATTTTAATTCCTCTTTTCAAGCATTTTCATCATCCATTTACATTTAAACCGAGCCCACCTCATATAAACAAGCAATTAAAGATCCTGAGTGGTGCAAAGCTATGGATGCTGAAATTGAAGCTTTGGAAAACAACCATACTTAGACCATCACTGATTTGCCTAAAGGAAAAGAAGCAATCGATTGTAAGTATGTCTATCGCATTAAATTTAAGTTTGATGGTTCTGTTGAAAGACTTAAGGCTAGACTTGTAGCTAAAGGCTACACCCAATAAGAAGGCATAGATTATACTGAAACTTTCTCACTCGTTGCCAAACTGGTCACTGTTAGATGCCTTCTTAGTGTTGCTACCATCAAAGGATGGTATTTACATCAATTTGATGTAAATAATGCATTTCTTAATGGTGATTTACATGAAGAAACCCCTTGGTTACACCAAAGGTAAACCAACTCAAGTTTGCAAATTGCTTAAAAGCCTTTATGGCCTAAAGCAAGCTTCAAGACAATGGAAATTTAAACTCACCTCTTCTCTTATTGCTTTCGGCTTCATCCAATCAAAGTCTAATTATAGCTTATTCACCAAGCATGAAGGGGATAATTTTACTGCTTTGCTCATTGATGTTGATGATTTTCTGGTTGCTAGCAATTCCAATGACTCCATTGCTTCTCTACGGAATTTTTTGAATAGCAAATTCAAGATTAAAGATCTTGGCTGTCTTTGTTATTTCTTGAGCTTGGAAATTGCTAGATCTTCTAAAGGTATTCATATACGTCAAAGGAAATATGCCTTAGACATTTTGGCGGATTCGGGTATGCTTGGATGCAAACCCCCCTAGACTTCCTATGGATCAACACTTCAAAATCAGCAAATCTGAAGGGACTGTACTTTCTGATCCAAGTATCTTTCGAAGGTTAATTGGTAGGTTATGTACCCCACAATAACCCGCCCAGATATTTGCTTTGCTGTCCAATTATTAAGCCAATTTATGGATCAACCTTCTTCCTCCCACCTGGCAACAACCTACCACATCTTACGGTATATTAAAACTACACCTACATGCTCAAGGTCTTTTGCTACCATCTTCATCTCAGCTTCAACTTACAGCTTTTTGTGATTCAAATTAGGCCTCTTGCCCGGATTCCTGCCTATCTATAACAGGATATTGTGTTTTCTTGGGTCAATCGCTTATTTCTTGGAAGTCTAAGAAGCAAACAGTTGTTTCCAGATCATCTGCTGAAGCCAAGTATCGCTCTATGGCCACTACTTGTTCAGAACTTACTTAGCTTCGATACCTTCTCCATGATCTTGACATTTCTCATTCGCAGGCCACCATTCTCTACCGTGACAACCTGGCAGCCCTTTAGATGGCTGCCAATTTGGTACTTCATGAGCGAACTAAGCATATAGAGCTTGATTGGCACTTGATATGCAACAAAATTCAAGAAGAAAGTCTCACAACAGCTCATGTTTCCTCTCAAACACAACTGGCTAATACATTAACCAAAGCTCTTCCATCATACCTTCTTCAAGCACACTTATCCTAGATAGGAATAGTAAATTTCTATTCTCCATCTTGCAAGGGAATGTTAATAGATGCAAGCCAAGTTTTGTAATCAATTTTTTACATTTTAGTTGTTGTATATACTTTTTGTTATTCTTTCATTCATTTTAGCACGTCTACCAACTAGCACAATATGAGAGGTTGGGTTTGTTAATTTGTTACAAGTTTGTTACAAAATCTCTATATATATGCTTGTTTTTCTCCCCTATATGGTAGGATATTCAACTTTCCCCCATTGGTAAGCTCTCCGAGTTTTTGGTTGATCTCCTAACAAACGCACAACAAATACTAACTTCTAAATGACAAAATGGGCTTGGATAGAAATTTTTTTTTTTTTGGTCGTATTTCATTTGCCAGAGAAATTCTAATATTCATTGCCAATTCAACCTGCCTGGCACTTTTTTAAAACTGCAACTTCCTATATTATTCTTCCACTCCTGACATATTCTTGCCTTCATTCATTGGAAGGTCCATTTTAAAGGGCTAAATCTAATCCTGTTACTCTACCAGTAGATGACAGTTTACAATTAAATGAGAGTAATCCACTTCAAATTATTGTTAGCATAAACAAATGGAATGAAGAAATGCAGTCAAAAACCAAAGTCTGATAAGCAAGATAAACAGCTCCAAAGTTACCAAACAAAAAAATTCGAAATAAAAGCAGCCAAGGAATCCAAAGGGCAGAGAAACCCAAATTCCATGCAACAGGTCTTCTCAGCAAATCAAAAGAAGTAGTAACTCTATACATCAGTATGAATAAAGGATACCATACTACCGACCAAACCAACCTTTCTGAGGTTGGACTTTCCCCTCATTCATAAGCTTATCCAGCATGGCAGATGGATCACACCATCCATCGGTATTTCAGAAAATTCAAGAACAGTCCTACTTCATTTCCAAGCTGTCCCTCAATTTACACACCCGTAATTATAATGTGACTGGTTATGTTAATGGAGGTTTCCAAGACCGCAACTGCTCCAATTGAGCGTGTTAAGCATTTGATTCAGAGTCAGGATAAAATGATTAAGGCTGGTAGACTATCTGAACCATGCATACGAGGGAATTTCTGATTGCTTTGCCAGAACTATGAAGGATGAAGGTGTCATTGCTCTTTGGAGAGGAAACACAGCTAATGTTAGCAGATACTTCCCCACCCAGGCCCCGAACTTTGCGTTCAAGGATTACTTCAGGAAACTGTTTAACTTCAAGAAAGACAGAGATGGCTAACGGAAATGTTTTGCTGGGAACTTGGCATCTGCTGGGGCTGCAGGTGCTTCATCACTTCTCTTTGTTTACTCTCTTGACTATGCTAGAACTCGTCCGGCTAATGATGCTAAGGCGGCTAAGAAGAGTGGTGAGAGGCAGTTTAATGGTTGGATTGATGTCTACAAGAAGACAATAAAGTCTGATGGCATTGCAGGGATCTATCATGGATTCAACATCTCTTGTGTTGGGATTAAAGTGTTCCGTGGACTGTACTTTGGAACGTATGACTTTTTGAAACCTGTGGTACTAGTCGGAGGGTTGCAGGATAGTTTCTTCGCTTGCTTTTTATTGGGATGGGGAATCACAACTGGAGCTGGTTTGGCTTCTTACCCCATTGATACAGTGCGTAGAAGAATGATGAAGACCTCCGGAGAAGATGTCAAGTACAAGAGCTCTCTGGATGCATTTAATCAGATTTTGAAGAAAGGAGCTAAGTCACTCTTCAAGGGTGCTGGTGCAAACATTCTGCGTGCTGTTGCTGGCGCTGGTGTGCTTGCTGGTTGACAAGCTGCAGGTCATTGTTTTTGGCAAGAAATACGGATCAGGGGGTGCTCTTCTCAAGTTTGAATAATTTTTGATGAGAAATTAGTGTATTTTATGTTCCCTGGGAATTGACTTAAAAGAAAATGTTAAGAGTCATAAAATAACTATTCTACCGAGCTCACTTTATGATCGTCACATTAAGGGTGATGGAGAGTGTTAGAAGGTGTATTTATTTTGACTAAATTGATAAATTGTTATAGAGATAAAGAATAACAAGCCAAAGTGATATTCTTGGAGAACAAGTTAGGACCTTCTAGACTTGTCAGTTCATTAAATGCTCATGACGGCAAATGGAGATTTTTCTTGGAGGCAAAGTGATATTCTTGGAGAACAAGTTAGGACCTTCTAAACTTCAAGAGAAGAAAGGGGCAGCGGTGATATTCAACACGTGTAAATTGTCTAATCCTAATGTTTGCATTTTTTATGATTCAAACTGCAGCAATTGTTGGCATTAAAAACAATTTTTTAAAATTCTTCTCGCAGTTATCAGAAGAGTGATAACAAGGGGGATTTCCCTTTCTTTGCTTCTTATAAGAATAAAGAAAACCTCCATGAGTTTTCTTTGCAGATTTATGGACAAACTGAGAACCCAGAAAAAGCTGAAGCAACAATGATATTATAAAGAATCGCATTCCATTATCTAGAACATAAGACCCTAGTTAGTTAATACGGATACGGCAAAAAAACGGTACGAAAATTATACGGGTATAATACGATAAATGATGAAAAATATGTTTATAAAAATTCGGCCATAAAATTCGAATACGGAAAAAATACGGTACGGGTATATACGGGTTTAATATGGTGCATTGTCAATAATACGTTTTGAAAAATACGGCAATATCAATCTTAGTTTTAACACTTTTATGGACTACCTGATTAAAATCAACATAACATTTCAAATACAAAAGTATTCAATTTGACTGTATTTACAAGAACATAAAAGAGAAGTAGAGAACATCATCAAATACCTGATCAAATGCAAAGTATTTAATTAACCAATAACACAAATACACAATAAAGAATTTTTAATTAAAAATTCCTATAAAATATAAATTAACCAAAGTTTTTAAATTAAGTCATGAAGGGTCAATATAATTTATTTTCATTTATCAAGTTTTTGAATTCTACCAAACACATGCATGAAGTGAGGGTTTAATTAAAAGGAATAAAAAATTCCTATTTTTCTGTATTGAAATTTGACTATTTACAACCTGATACTCTGATAGAAAATGATACGACACCATATGTATTAGTAATAATCAATAATCAATATTCAATTATTTCATTTTTTTACTCTCTTTCTCCTTTTCCTAATTTAGTTAAAGATTAGTTTCTCTTTTTCTTTCACTCTCCCCCACACTATTTCTCTTCCGATATATTAAAAAACTTTTTTTTCTCTCTAAACAAACACTCACACTTCGCACACTCTCTGAAACTCTCATTCTCCAAAACGAAACACACTCTTCATACTTCTCTTCCTCTCCATGAAGAACTCACGCTGAACCAAAACGATACAAGTGTAAAGTGTGTACCTTTGAAGTCCCGAACTTGAAGTTGAAGCCTGGAAGAAGAGAATAAGAGATGAAGAAAGCTGAAAACATGAAGAACAGAGGAAGAAAAGCTGAAGAAGAACTGAACTGAGGAAGAAGAACTGCTGCTGAACTGTCGAAGATTTGAAGAAGAACGACTGAAACTGAACCAGTGAAGTGTGAACCAGATCTGTTTCTGTTTTAATTTTTTGTATAAACCCACCAAAACGGCGTCGTTTTGGGGGTGTGAGGTTATATATTTTTTTTCAATAATTCGCGAATTATTCGCGAATAATTCACGAATTATACGCGAATTATACGGTACACCTTACTATACGCGAATTATACGACAGATTTTACAAAATTCAGATACGCAAGTATTATACGCGAATTATACGGCTGTCCGTATAGTTCGCGTATAATACGCGTTTTTACTAACTAGGCATAAGACTAATATTTTTAAAGTTACAGTTTTAACTTCCATCATTTAACGTCTGTTTAGTGATTATTTCTCCATATTTTTCTTCCGCAAAATTTGCTCAAACCTTCGGGGCGTTTGAATATTAACCCTTTTTTTTTTTTTAATAAGATTCATACTAAAAATCAATTCTTTGTTCCAATATTATTTACTTGAGTTTATTTGTGTTACATTTCTTTTAGAATTATGAATAACACTTGTGCTGAACTAATATGAAACAGAAGTGGAATCAAAACTGAAAGTCAATCAAAGGAGTAGGGCTTGAGTACCACTTATTAGTGGAGTTGTATCCTCATTACTTAAACTTGCTGACGGGATGTAATGGATATAACAATTGTGGTCACATCATCAAAGTACAAGCAGTTAAGTATGAGGGCATCGAAGTCATTGTTCTTACTTCAATATCTCTACAAAGCATAGCAACTACATGAGACATCGATGGCCTCGATGAGAGCAATGTCTGAGTACATAAAAGAGCTACTCTTATTTGGCATTTTACTTCTTCCTTGTTGAATTTTGATAATGTGGAGTCCACCAATTCAAGTTGACGATTGTTCTCATATAGGTGCCAAGCTTGAGAAGCACCAAACATAGGAATTATGATGTTAGTGATTAGATCAGGAGGAATGAAAGAAAAGGTATTGGCATGGGAGTCAAATTTGATTCATATCTGCTAGAAGTGACAAACTGGACTCATGTCAACTGCTCAAATTATTCCTTCTTTTGTTTTTCCAGGGACTTTAGAATTCACAATTAACATATACCTCACTTCTCATGAGACTGGCAATAATAAAATGTTCATTGAGTTTGTTTCCATGATGATCCAAACCAAAACACAAGGCTAGAAACCATTTAATAGACTCCGATGAAAGAAGGAGAATGATTTAATAGAGCTATGAAATTTCATTCATAGCCAATCAAGACGATACATCTTCTCTTCTTCCAAGTTTGAATCTAAGTTTGACCTCCCACTAACTACCTCTAGAGCCACTACTCCGAAGGCAAACACATCAATCTTCTCTGTAAGATGTCCAAGCATGGCATATTCATGTGCTAGATAGTAGATATCCACTATGTCAATGCAAAAGAAACAAAATTCATTATAGTATATCCAATGAATGTAAGTATTATAAATTTATAGCATATTAACAAATTTAAGAAGAAAATGAATATACGAGTCAACAAAAAAATCTTACATTGTCCTTGCCACACAAGTGTTTATGTGCGTCTTCTTATCATCATACAGTTTGGTCAAACCAAAATCTGATATTTTGGGGATGAGATGACTATCAAGCAAAATATTACTGGCCTTCACATCTCTGTGTATGATCCAAAGCCTTGACTCCTCATGAAGATAAACTAGACCTCTTGCTACTCCCAAACAAATATCATAACGTGTTGGCCAGTCAACATTCAAGCTTCCATTTCCTGCTTAACAAAAGCCATATAAAATATTGAATTGTGATTTCCATGCCAAACAATACTAGGAACCTTAAATGAAAAGACAATATATAGTTGCATAAATGAAATTCTCATACCAACTAATGCTTAATCAAGACTACTGTTGTCTAGATACTCATAAACAAGGATCCGTTGTGCGCCCTCATAACAACATCCATACAGTTTTACTAGGTTCCGGTGCTGCACAACAGATATAGTAGCAATTTCTGCAACAAACTGACTCTTCCCCTTGTTGGGATGCTACATATAATTGCTTCACAACAATTACTTTTCCATCATTGAGTTTTCCTTGAGTAAAAAGTTCGAGTTTAATTGGTTAGAAAAGACAATGTTTCAAGTTGAATCTAAGTTTCATGATGCAATCTGTGTTTGATTATGGCTGGCTATGATAGTAAATATGTAAAAGTAGAGCCACTAAATCAAATAGACAATCTTAAGGCACATAAATGTTGTTAGCAGTTGTTTGGCATCAATTAGAACAATGACTTTACCTTATAAACTGGTCCAAATCTTCCCTCTTTAAGATGATTTATAGGACTGAAGCCATCAGTAGCAACCTTTAGTTCAACATAACTGAAAGTGTATGGTTTCATCCATCCCAGGAAGCTTTGAAAATTCAACAACAAATAGTTTACCATCATGAACCTTTTCGTTTAATCAAATAATTAACTTATCCAAACAGTACCTCTGCTTTATTGATTATTAAAGCATTAGTAAAATCTTTTGCTTTACCTTCATCATCAGTCTGCGGCCTTTTTCTTCTAACAATGAAGAAAACTGCAAGAACTAACAGAATACAACCCCAATGCCAACAACAAGCCTAACGATTAGGTCTGTTATGTTCTTCTTAGTGGTTGGAGCTCTTACAGTAGGTTTGAAATCTGCATCAAAGCTTAGTAGTTAACTCAATATCAAAACACAAGGAAATCAACCAAACAAATAATGGAAATTTGCAATTTGTTTTACCTCTGGTTGCGCTGATGGTCGAAATCAAAGGTCCATATGTACCTTGGGTAGGAATAGAACAAGTCCCCTTCCCAGCCCAAAAGAAATTGATTTCCATGTAGTTTTTTGGTACCTGAGCCTTATATTCTCTCTGAACCGCTCACCTTGGGATCCCACTCGCTAAACTCTTTATGTTGAAGTCTTTTTCGACAAGATTTCCCTGGAAAAAAACAGATTCAGGAACTCAAACAAGAACCACTGACAATTGTAAGGATAAATATATTGGGAAACAAATTACAATTGTGGCCAATCATCCTTAAACAATATGAAAATGTAATGCATACCTGAACATAAATGTCGAAAACACGCCTCCCATTACTCTTCCAATCTAAATTAGCTATTTCTGCAAACTGGAGGGTGACACTGTAGTTTCCATTTTCAAGGCCTAAACCGTAGTATCTTAGAGATGAGGCAGAGATCCGAGCTGTCTGGAAAAGCTATGAATCTAGAGTACATGTGAATTGAGAGTGAGAAAAGATTTTATACTGCGGATTATTGCTCCCGGCAAAATATCCAACATTATTAACTCCTCATCTATTTGTGTCGGGCACAATATGCAGGTGGACCAAGAGTCTCGTTATCCCTCTCATACACAATATCATTGGAACTTAGAAGACTTAATTTGTGGACCACCACTCCTCACTGCAAAGCTAGAATCTGCATATCAGTGTAGCCAAAATAGATCATTTTCTTCCCTTCTCTATTATAATTGGTTACTATGAATGTGTTTAACTTTCTAAACCAAAAGATGGGGAAATTGTTAGGATTGCGCCTTGAATCCCACATTGCTTGGGAAAGGGAGTTGCAAGGTGACTCTTCCCTTTAAATAGACTAGTTTAGACTAATTTTGGGCTTTTAAAGTATCTCAAAAAATATAAGAAAGACACCAAAAGAATAGTCATTGTAGGTTGTTGTCAAATGTGTAATTAGGCTTTTTGAAATAGTGTCAGGAGTTTGCAGTTTTTCTCTTTTAAAAATTGCACAATTGTAGGTTCTTGCTTAGTGGATTGTTTAAGTGGATAGTGGACATAGGCTAAATTGATTAGGCCAAACCATTTTAAAATTCTTGTGTTTTGGTTTTCTATACTTTTTGTTACTTGCTTTAATTTTGCATTAGAGTTGTGAGAATTTTTTTTTCCCAACAAGTGGTATTAGAGCCACGTTCACGATCTGGGAGAAGGCAAACTCAAGAGGAGGCTGGATTTAAGATTAGATCAGTGACTGTCAAGCATCTCAAATTTCTAGAGGTATGTCTAAGTTTGAGGTTCCTTTATTTGATAGTAAAATTGATTTTATGTCATGGCAAAGTACGATACAAGACCTTTTGGTCAACAAGGTCTTGATCAAGCATTAGAAGAGAGTAAGCCAGAGAGAATGTTTGATAAAGATTGGAAAAAAATTTAGAGGAGAGTTGTCAATACAATTAGATTGAGCTCCAGAGATAGAGTACAGCGTGCTAATCAAGGCTACACCAAATGGCTTGTGGGAAAAATTGGAGGGCATTTATACATCAAAATCGTTGACTAACATATTTTGTTTGAAGATGGATTTGTATTCTCTGAAGATGGATGAAGGTACAGTCTCTATGATCATTTAAATGAATTTAATAGACTAGTGTCTCAATTATTGGCTATTTTTGATGAGTTAAAGGATGAAGTAAAGACATTGATATTGTTGTCATCTTTGCCTAAATATTATAGACCTTTAGTTTAGACTTTATTGGTAGGCAAATCTACTTTAAAATTAGATGATGTGACTGCCTTGTTGCGTGAGAATGAAATGTTTATGGGATCAGAGAACTCATCACTTAGAGGAGATCTACTAGTTGCAAAAGGTTCTAATCGAGGAAGGACTCAAGAGAGAGGCGATGAATCAAGATGGAGATCTAAATCAAAAGTCAAGATTACAGTAATAATGAGTGTTATTATTGTGGAGAGAAATGACATATCCAACCATGCTGCAAGAAATTAAGGGAGGATATGCTTGCTTTCAAGAAGGCTTAACAAATGAAGGATTCAAATGGTGACAAATGTGTTGCAGATAATGAAGGTGAATTTTTAGTAACATGTCAAGATGAAACTCAAACTTCAAAGGGTGGTTGGGTTTTAAATTATGCTGCATCTATGCATGTTTGTAATAATAAAGATTGTTTTGTTGAATTGAAAGAAGATGGAAATTATGGAAATACTGTTGTCAGTAATAACAAGAAAGTGAAGATTGAAGGCATTGGTAGCGTTCGTCTCAAGCTTCACAATGATGTTGTCAAGAATCTTTGTGAGGTACGTACCAAGTTGTAATCACAATTTGATTTCTTTGGGTGAGTTAGCTTCTCATGGATATACCTAAATTAGTCAAAGAGATAGATGTGAAGCGTACAAAGATGATATTTTGATTTTGCAAGGCAAAAGGAATGAAAAACAATTATATTTGCTTGATAAAGCTGTTTCTTAAGAAATCAAGAGATAAAGTTGTTCTAATTCCTATTGTGAAAGAAAATAAGATTGACAACTGAGTAAGATTCTCAAATGTTATTGTGATGCTTGGGGATTCAAGTCAATGAAGGAGTTGTTGGGATTGTGCCTTGAATCCCACATTGCTTGGGAAAGGGAATTGCAATGGGACTCTCCCCTTTAAATAGACTAGCAGTTTGGACTCTTAAATATCTCAATAAGTGTAAGAAAGACACCAGAACAATAGTCACTGTGGATTGTTATTAAGGGTGTAATTGAACTTTCTGGGATACTGTAAGGAGTTTGCAATTTTTCTCTTCTAAAAATTGCACAATTGTAAGCTTTTACTTAATGGATTGTTTGAGTGAAAAGTGGATGTAGGCTAAATTGATTGGGTCGAGCCACTTTAAAATTCTTGTGTTTTGGTTTTCTTTATTTTTAATTGCTTGCTTTAATTTTGTGTTTGAGTTGTGAAATTTTTTTTTTCCTAACAGAAGTAGTACTTACACATTGGAAAACCTCGAATGCAAGGAAAATTGCGTTGGAGACAATTAAGGCCAGATGGAAAAGCACTGAGGGAATAAGAGAAACACACTTTTATGAGGAGATTGAGACAGAAAGAAGGGGCAGCTATTCATTTCAGACTGTTATAGAGAGTTTCAAGCATTTGAATTAAACAAAGAAACCAGATAATCACCTGCCGTCAGAGCTTTCTAGTGTGAAGTTGTTGGCAACTAAGTTACTGCAAATAGCAATAATAAAATATAAATGTTAGTTTCATCATAGTGTAACAAAAGAAAGGTTTCAATGAATTGAATTTAAAGACTTACAGTTGTATATTTTCTTCGTTGATCCAAGAAGGAAAGGTGCCTAACAGATTATGTTGATGCTCGATTTTGACAGCAACTACTCATATGTGAGAAATGCTGAGTGGGCTCAGAGGTCTCATGTGATTATGGAAGTGATTAGTTAATTGAAGGGTGAAGAACAATGTTTAAAGTGGTTCAGATGCTCACAAGGCGAATCCTATGTCCACTGATATTTTATTAATGAATGAAGCCAGGTCGCAATCAGTAAGCTTAGCTTTATTTTTGAGAATACAAGAGAGAGAGAGAGAGAGAGAGAGAGAGAGAGAGCTTTTCTAGAGTGAAATTAGCCAATCCCACAAATAAGAGAGAAGTCCTCTATTTATAGTAGGATAAACCAAGGTAATGATTACTAAATCTACGAGTAGGGTAGATGTCATGCAGATCCATCTCTACGTCCCATTGCTCACCTACCCGAGTGATTTCCTCGACTCGTGCAGGAATCAGACACGTGGATCATTTCCAACCACTTGCCATCTTGGCACACACCTACAACACTGGCAGGAGCATGCTGCTCACGTCATCATGCAACATGGCCGCATTTGAGCAGTTGTAGAACTTTCCTAAGCTTTGACCACCCATGTTGATAAGTCTCTACGTCAGCCCTATTTTTCCAGGCATAACAGAAGTCCCCTAGTTTTTAAGGTTTGAGAATCGAACCTTGAGAACTATACCATTATGCCTTTGATTCGATATGTGCTGAATGACGTCCGATCGATCTAACCTGACTACAAGGAGGTCGCAAGACATTCCCATATAGGCGACCTGAAATGGTCTTCTTCCGCAAGTCCCATGACCTGGATCAGACCTTATTCAGTGCCACACTGATGAAGGTCTTATCTTGGCTGAGGTTCACGACCTGAATATACTTAGTGTATTTTTCGCTGAAAGCAAGGAGTTGTACTGCTTCGCAACAGGCATGCGACGAAGAGTGTTTTACCTAACAACCTCTTCAGATGTTATCTGTTGCACTTTGACACCTAATACATTAATGAAAAACCTTTTGCTCTGACAGGCGTGTCCTATGCAAAATAAGTGTCAGCCATGAACATTAAATGTAAGTCATACTGAAATGACATTCCTTATCAAAACATTAAATGCAGATGAGTGCGCATTAAATGTGCAGGAGGGAAATGAGTCGTCGCTCTATTTTCTCAACGGAGGAAAGTGACGATTTGATTTCTTGAAGCGTGGCGATTACTCTTCCCTGTTGATTGATGACACATGGTTGCGATCAACGGTGAGAGATGGTTTTCGTTCAAATGTTGTTTGACTTCGGGAAACCCAAGCGCCACTTCCTTCACTATAAAATCACAGGCTCACCTCAAGCAATTTGTCACAATACTCACTGCTTTAGGAAGAGCAAAATTTTTTCATGAGACCAGGTTTTCCACCTCCCAGATTGGTGCTTACTTGACATTCACAGCGGGAAGTTTCATCTTCATACTCAAGAGGTAAAGATGATTCCTTCATTACTTTCTTTTTTCTTTTTGGTTTTCACGATAGCCATGCAATAATGGCGGGTGTTTGCTGATGGTTAATTGGAGAAGAGGCTTTCTTCTGGGGTTTAAGTCTTTGGGGGTGGTCCCCAAGGATTGTTAGGGTTTAGGTTTTAAGGAAGATACTGTTTACCTTTTCTTCCACGTCATCGTACAGATTCTGTACGATGACTGAGTAATTCCTGCATGTCGCTCTTTTTCAGACCATAGAAGAAATAGACCCATCAACGACCAAGACAGATGAGGGAACGAGCTCGCCGGTGCAAGATGCCCCTGCGGGTCCCTCACAAGAAATCCTTTCAATGGCCACAACAGAGGGCATCCAAAAAGCGATGAACCAATACGTAATTAGTCTAGAGGTCTATTAACATAGGACGTACATAGCTCGGAATCCACCAGAAGGAATGGCTGCGATCTCTGAGAATATTTTTAAGTGCGGAGTGTTAATTCCCTTCCACCCCTTCATAGGGTCGGTCCTCGATCATTTTGGGGTCACACCATTACTGTTGACGCTAAACGCATATATGATAGTAGTGGCTATGTATATTGCATGTGGCGATAATGGCCTAGGCGAGATGACCGCGCTAGAGCTCGGATGCTCGTACTATTTGAAGAAGAGTAAAGACAAAGACTCTTTTTACCTCTTCAAACGATCTACGATCGAGGGAGGAATACATAGTTACCCCAGCAACGTCGGGGCATACGAGACAAAAATTTTCTTTTTTCGCTACGATGGCATTTGCCAGTTTAAAGAGCTGAGTAAGTTTTTCCTTTATTTTTCTTGGCGAATTTTCTTTCCTTTAAACTTTGCTAACTAGCTTTCTTTGTTTCTTCATAGTAAACAAGACGACCAAGTTGTTGGCTCTCGTTGATTTCAACAAAATAACCGCCTTCAGTTTTCTCCTTGAACACAGTTATGATGTGAGGCTGCTCATGACAACCGCGAACCTGCGAAAATACAGGTTTTTCAATCCCAAAGTGACCTTCGAAACCTTACCAAGTAAGCATCTGTTACCTTAGCCAACTTTAACGTTTGCATGGAGTAAACTGTTTTACTAACGATGTTCGCACGCAACGACCATGCCACCCAAGGTACCCAGGTCGGAAAGAGTAAGGGAGTTCACCTTTCCTTGGGTCAATGCCACAGGACAACCTGGATTGCCCCCAACGATACTCCCGTCAAGGGGATGTTGACGGCTGCACCGATTCTACCAGCGGAAGCTTCCTAACCTGCGGCTGCTCGTCCCAAACAGAAGACCATGGCCCAAAAGTCCAAAAAGGGGAACCAGCTTTGGGCCGAGGAGTTTGAGTCCAAGCCGGAGGGCTTAGGCATTCAGCCTAGGAGGTCGTAACCTTATCAAACCTTCCACTCGGGGGGGCCTCCCAGGGGAGCGACCGGCATCACCATTGCCCCTAGGCTCCGCCAATGGGACAGGGGGAGGTTGCAGACCTCGGGAGGAGACCAGGCAAAGAACCAACTGGTGAAGTGCCACCTGCCGTCGGAATGGGTGCTCTCATGCTAGACTCCATGGGGAAATTCCTGGAACATTTGCAGCCGGTAATGTTCACCATGCTGGAGTGCCAACTCACAAAGGCATTCAAGCAATTCGTGGCCTCTAACGCTGCAGACGTGATGACCATGGCTTTTTAGCATCTAAGCCAAGTAAAATGATTAGTCCTCGTCGAGGACTTTCTTACATTTCCTTACTTGACATAAAAGAGTTTAACCCTTTGCTCTTTTCGCTTCACAGTCCATGCTCACCATGCACCTGGCCCAGCAAAAGACTCAACTGGGGGCTGCTGAGGGTCTGGTCGAGCTGAGAGAAGAGAATGTGTGGCTGAAACGGGACTTATAAGAAGCACAAGCGGACAAAAACCTATCCACCATTCAGGCGAACCAATATTTGTCTGAAAGGAACGTTGCACTTCACACGATAGATTTCCAGAAGGCCGAGCTGGAGAAGAGAGGAGAGGAAGTTAAAGAGCTCCATAGCACAGTGGCCAGACTCACCAAGGAGGTTGGCGAGAAAGAGTTAGAGCTACGAGCAAACTCCGAGCAGGCCTTGTGAGCAGAACAGGAAAGAGCGCAGCTGTGGGAAGCCACTAAGAAGCAGAGGTAGGCACTTGAGGCCGAACTCCAATTTGCCTAGGGTCGCGTCACTTCGCTGACCGAAGAGATGTAGCGACAAGGGCTGGAGATTGAGATGAGGGTTGCCGATTGGACGATTCAGTCCATCTATGCCCTTCGGCCAAAGAATCCCACCATAGACCTCACTGACCTCCCGAACAATTACCAGAGGATCCTCACTTCTATGGCATGGGCCGACGATGAGGAGGAAGGTCAGGGGCCTGATCCAAAAGATGAGCATCCGGAGGAGTACGTCCTTGAGGAGCCAATAGTCGACTAGGCGGTAGTCGACTAGCCTGATGATACTAAGGTCGCGCGTCTGGGTCCTGGGGATGAAGGCTAGTGATGGCCTCTGCTTTTCACTGCTGTTCTTTTTTATGCTCGCAAATATGTATTTAATTTTACAATAAATAAATAAAGAGATCGTTTCCCAAATCATTTGTGAGTACTTATAATTTTTTGTACCCCACAAATGTTACACATGTGAACATGAGTTCGCTTTCTAACTGTTTATTATAGCATTCGTATAAATAATATCTATGCAAACAGAACTATATACATAAAGGAAATGATATTACAAAAAAGCTTATCTTATTCACAAGGCTTTAAGAAAGTAAGTCTTTACAAGGAAATTAGGAAAATGAGTTCGAAATTACTGATGATAGGGATGAAGATGCTCAACGTTCCAAGCTCACGGTACTTCAGAACCGTTCAGCCTTTTAAGATGATAAGTCTCCAGTCTTATAACTTTAACGATGCGGTATGGGCCTTCCCAATTTGGTCCCAATACTCCCGCACTTGGTTCTCTCGTACTGAGAAGGACTTCCTTCAGAATAAGGTCGCTGACCTGAAAGTCTCTTCTTCTAACCTTAGAGTCGAAGAATTTTTTCACGCGCTGTTGTTAGGCTGCTATCCTTAGCTGAGCCTTGCTGTGATGTTCTTCAACTAAATCCAGACTTGGCGCATAAACGTCCCATTGCCTATTTCATTGAACATGTCTCTCCGAAGTGAACCAGTTCTCAGCTCTACAAGGATCATCGCCTCACAGCCATATGCTAGCGAGATGGATGTTTCTAAGATAGAGGTCCTTGGAGTTGTCCTGTATACCTATAAGACTTCAGGGAGGTCATCAACCCAATTATCCTTGGCAGTGCCAAGTTTGGCTTTCAGAGTATGCTTAATGGTTTTGTTGACGACTTCAACTTTACCATTTGCTTACGGCCTTGCGACTGAGGTGAACTATTTGTGGATTCCCAACTCATCGCAAAACTGATTGAATTCCTCGTTATCAAAATGCTTCCCATTATCAGAGATGAGGGTATGTGAAATTCCATAGCAGCACACTATGTTTTTGAAGACAAAGTTCTTGAGCTTTTTGGTGGTGATCGCGGCCAAAGGTTTGATCTCGGCCCACTTGGTGAAGTAATCCACCCCGACCACTGCATACTTGACTCTTCCCTTACTAATTAGCATGGGTCCAATAAGATCAATTCCCCACATGGAGCATGGCCAGGGGCTGGTCATGGTTATCAGCTGGTGGGAAGGAGCTTGTGGTATGTTCGCGAACCGCTGGCATTGTCACACTTTTTCACAAAGTTGAAGGTATCCTCTTTGAGCAGGGGCAAGTAATACCCTTGATGAACAACTTTGTTGGCGAGAGATCGCCCTGCCGTGTAATTACCACAAATCCCTTCATGTATCTCCCTCAAGACATAGTCTATCGTTTCATTGGTTACACATCGGAGGAGAGGGGGCTAAACCCTCGCTTGTACAATTGATCTCCTATAAGTGTGTAACGAGCAGCTCTAGTTCGCACGTTTCTTGCTTCAATCTTGTCATTAGGTAAGGTCCCATCTCGGAGATACTAAATGATTGGGGTCATCCAGGAAACTGACTCGATCACATTCATGACCTATTCGGGCGAGCTGATACTAGGGATCTCTATGAACAAACAGGAGTGTTATCTGGAGTGTCTGAATCCAGCGACAAGGCTATCTTTGCTAAGGTATTTACGATAGAATTACTATCCCTGGGGATCTGCGTGATCGTGAAATGTTTAAACGGCTCGAGTGAGGCCTTAGCTTTCTTCAGATAACTGATCATATTTTTTTCCTTAACCTGATATTCCCCCAAGATCTGGTTAACAACTAGTATAGAGTCGCTGTGAATGCTGATCGTGATTGATCCCATTTCTCTTGCCAACCATAACAAGCAGAGCTTCATATTCAGCCTTATTGTTAGTAGCTTTGAATCATAATCGAAGAATGCCATGAATGTGAGTCCCTTCGGGACTAAGGAGGAGAAGGCCTACCCCGACCCTTCTTCTATTCGAGGATCCATTGACTTAGAGGCTCCAGGTCGATAGATTTTGAATAATTTCTCGGGTGACTTCGCTGGCGTGCAGCTTGGATTCCTTAATCAGTTGATATGAGAATTTCGAGATAAAATCGGCAATAGCCTGCCTTTTGATGGTTGCTTTCGGTTTGTACTCTAGGTCGAACTGACTTAGTTCTATGGCCCATTTGAGCAACTTACCCAAAGCCTCTGGTTTTTGAAGGACTTGTCTGAGCGGGTAGTTGGTCAATACATGGATTATGTGGGCATGGAAATAAGGTCGTAACTTCCTGGAAGGGATTAGCAGGGCATAGGCCAATCGCTCCATTTTTGGATACCACATTTCGATGTCTAGTAGATGCCTGCTCGCGTAATATACTGGCCATTAGACCCTGTCTTCTTCCCTGATTAGAGTTGCACTGACCGTATTTGAGAGACAAACAGATACAGAAGAAGGATTTCTCACAAAAGAGGTTTAGACAAAAGAGGTGGCTTTTTTAGGTGCTCTTTAATGCTTTGGAATACCTGTTTGCACTCGGGATCCATTCAAATTTCTTGTTAGCCCTGAGTATATTAAAGAATAGTAAGCAGTGATATGTGGCCTTCGATATGAAGCGACTGAGTGCCGCTATTCGCCCATTGAGACTCTGAACCTGCTTTCAATTGGTTAGGCTTTTCATATCGAGGAGAGCTTTGATCTTTTTGGGGTTGATCTCTCTTCCCCTCTAGTTAACCATATACCCCAGGAATTTTCTTGAGGATACTCCGAACTAGCACTTGAGGGGATTGAGCTTCATTCTATACTTCTAGAGTATACTGAACATCTCCATGAGATGTGATATGTGATCTGAAGCGACATGCGATTTAACCAGCATGTCATCAATATAGACTTCCATTGATTTTCCAATCTGCTCAAAAAACATCTAGTTAACCAGTCACTGGTAAGTAACCCCAGCGTTCTTTAGGCCGAAAGGCATAACCTTGTAGCAACACAGCCTCTGATCTGTAAGAAAGAAGGTATGCTCTTCGTCCAGTGCGTACATCAGAATCTGATTGTATCTCGAGTAGGATCCATAAAACTCAGCAGCTCATGCCCGGAGGTGCATTGACAAGCTGGTTGATTCTCGACAAGGGAAAGCTGTCTTTTAGACAAGCTTTGTTGAGGTTGGTAAAGTTAACGCAGGTCCACCACTTGCCATTAGGCTTCTTTACCAGAACTGGGTTGGACACCCAACTCGAGTAGAGTGCCTACTAGATGGATCCGTTTTGGAGGAGATTATCTACCTCAGCTTTCAAGGCAGCATATCACTCCGGATCCATTGGCTTTCTTTTCTAGCAGACTACTCTGACCTCACTATCGATGTTCAGGGCATGGCAAATGATATCTGGGCTGATCCCGACCATGTCGGCATGAGTCCATGCGAACACGTCGATATTTTCCTTGAGGACGTTGATCAGGTCGCTGGCGAGCTGGAGGTTGAGATTCCTTCTAATTCTCAACACTCGGTTCGGCTCGCTCTGATCGATTGACACTTCGGATAGGTCCTCAACCGGCCCACTGGGAGGGCATTCTTGGATACAAGGATTCATGTTATCCTCGGCTGCACTAGGCTATGGTTCGATTCGGCTGATCGCCATTGCCTATTCAGGGATGCCAGGTGGACTGCCTTTTCCCTTGCACTTTGTAATTTTGGTTACCTTGTTGGTGTCACCCAATGTGACCAGGAGTGAGATAATTCCCTTGGGGATCAGGTGATCCCCGGTGAAACATAAAGGGGGATGCAGGCAAGCTTCAGATCGGCCTTATCCAGCTTCATTCTTTCAAAAGCTCGCTAGAACAAGATGTTCATGGTGCTTCCGTTGTCCACCAGTATTCGGTGAACCTCGCATCGCCCTATTTTGGGCGTGATGACGAGAGCATCATCATGAGGATGATGCAAACGCACTGCATCTTTCTCAGAGAAGGTGATTTCCTCTTCTCTGCGAACCTTTGTTGGTCGCGGCATCGTACTCATCACACTTACGGGGTCATGGCAAGCTACGCGAGCGTACCTTTCATGGGCACCTCACGAATTCCCCACGAGATGCGGTCCCCCAAAGATGATCCGTACGCTGTAGAGACCCTTGCGACCACAATGCTTCTTGCCTGGTTTCTCTTGATTTTTCTCCCGAACGAGAGCAGAGTCATTAACGTACTCTTTGAAGTGCCCATGCTTAATGAGGTCTTCAATCGCTTGCTTAAAAGCTCGACACTCATTAGTGTGGTACCCATTTTTTCGGTGATAGCGATAGTATTTTTTATTATTTCTTGCTGAAGAGGGATTTTTCATGGGCTTGGGCTCTCTGAGTAGACCTGCCTCCTCTGACTTATCGAGGATGGCTGAGACTGAGGCATTCAAGGGGGCGTATTGACTCTTGTCGCGATCGCGACAAGGATTTGGGGTGTAGGATTTCTTGGGCTCATATCGCTGCTTCTTTCCTTTTTGCTGATCATCATTAGCCCATCTGCAATCAACGCTCCTATTCTCCCCCCGATCGAGGGCACTGCCCAAAAGACCAGGGTTGTGGTGGTTGAGCGTCGCCACGAAGTTTTCAATGCGGAGGTATTTTTCTGTAAGGTTGTAGAAGCTGGTGAGGGAAACATCGTCCTCAGATTGTAGCTCCTTCCACAAGTCCATCTGTGGGCGAACTCCCATGATAATGAGAGTCCGAACAGACTCTTCAAGGGTGTGAGCTACTTTATAGAGCTCCCTGTAGAACCTGTCAATATAAGATTGGAGGGGCTCATCCATCTCTTGCCTAATGTTGCTCAGGTAGCTTAGAGGCATCGAGAACTTCATGTTTGCTTGGAAGTGTCTCAGGAATGTCAAGCTCATCTGAGGCCACGAGCTGACTGATTCTGCAGAGAGCGACCTGAACTATCTCTTGGCATGAGAGGTAAGAGTCACTGCCAAGCAATGGCATTTTGCCAAGTCAGAGACTTGGTGGAGTTCCATAAGGTCGTTGAACTCGTATAGATGATCCTACGGATCAGAATTTCCATCGAATGGTCATATGTCGGGCATTCTAAATCTTGATGGGAGAGGAGCGGCTAATACCACTAGAGAAAAGGGAGACGTCTCTGTGACCTACACTTGCTCATTTCGCTGAGCCTTTAGCTGATCCAGAGCTCGCTGTAACTCCTTAATCTGAGGCAGCGGAGCTATCTGGGGATCAATTTCCGCAACGTGGGTTTAACCCTCGTAATTGCGGTTAAGGAAAGACTATAGGTCAAATTCCTTCTCGCCTTAGCCAGCAGTTCCGGCCAATCTCGACACACACTGGCTAGAGCTGCATGATGGCGTTGAATGGTTCGGAGAACTTTCCTAACCTCTACCGTGGTACAAACTAACCAACGGACGGTGGGAATCTCCCGCACGACAACAGTCAAGGTCATCATTTTGGCGATTATGGGAATCTCCCCACCTTGCACTTTTATGGGAGTGCTCATGCAACGTGGCACGGGACGGCTCAAGCCACGACATGTCACCGAGTTGCAATGCCACCGGTATTCTACTTCGGGTGCGATCAGTGTTCGTCGGTCCTTCGGAGCCTATGGGTCCGTCGTATGCCACTTGTTTTCCCTTTCTTTGACGCGTTGTAGTGCGTGCAATATGGGCATTTGCCCTTTTCCACGCTTTCACGCGATCTGCAGGCATTTTTTACGGTTGCACCGCCTCATTTGATTTGGGTGGCACGACCTGATCCAACTGGTCTAGCCTTTGGCTGACCGTTTGAAGAGTATTGTTGAACCTCTCCAGGTAACTCATGACGGTTGGATCAAGCCACGAGATTGAAAGGATATCCCCAATTACATTTTGTTGGGCGGGAGGCACTTTAGGAAAAGTGTCCTCCTGTACCTAAGGGATTTCTTCATTGGCATAGGTGGTTCGCTTAGATTCGAAACCACGAGCCATCTGCTGTAATGGGACCAATTAGTCAAAGATTCTTTTGATAAAGAACAAGTACTAAATCAAGCCCTCCTTCTAGCGCCAAATTGTTGATGCTCGATTTTGACACCAACTACTCGCATGTGAGAAATGCTGAGTGGGCTTAGAGGTCTCACATGATTATGGAAGTGATTAGTTAATTGAAGGGTGAAGAATAATGTTTAAAGTGGTTCGGAAGCTCACAAGGCGAATCCTACGTCCACTGATATTGTATTAATGAATGAAGCCAGGTCACGATCAGCGAGCTGAGCTTTATTTTTGAGAATACAAAAGAGAGAGAGAGAGAGAGAGAGAGAGAGTAAGCTTTTCTAGAGTGAAATTAGCCAATCCCACAAATGGGAGAGAAGTCCTCTATTTATAGTGGGATGAACCAAAGTAATGATTACTAAATCTGCGAGTGTGGTAGATGCCGTGCAAATCCATCTCTGCGTCCCATTGCTCACCTGCCTGAGTGATTTCCTCGACTCGTGTAGGGATCGGACACGTGGATTGTTTCCAACCGCTTGCCATCCTGGTGCACACCTACTACACTAGCAGGAGCATGCCGCTCGCGTCATCACGCGACGTGGCCACATTTGAGCGGTTGTAGAACTTTTCTAAGCTCTGACCACCCATGCTGACAAGTCTTTGCGTCAGCCCTACTTTTCCAGGCGTAACATATTATTATATAATGCATCTCTAAAAGCATAAGCCAGAGGAGAAGGTTAGCTACACAATACAACTGCTTATAAGTATGAAATTCAGGCATTGTACTAGTCACATTGATTTTTTACTATTAAGTTCTCTGCTCAAGAGACTTTTACAGCAAACTAGATTTCCCATCAAAACTTGTCATGTTACTATTAAAATTGCTGACATATTAACCAGTAGACCATTCCATTTTGGTATGTTGCAAAACGATTGATGCAAATATGTCAAAAGTACTTACACATTGAGAAGACAAATCCAGAAACCTGAGTACAAATCCAAAAATAAATGTTTCAATATGGGTACATTTTGGGAGACAAATGATTGTTTGATACAACAAAGCAGAGATGGTAGATTACAGGTTGAGTCAGCGAACTCAAATTGAAAAGCGAGCTGGGAATTTGTCCACTTCTATTGTTGAAACTCAGATCCCTAAAGAAAACTTATTGAATTATCCAATTATAAGATCAAGAAGCTAGCTAGCAATTTAACAATGGAGGGAAAGAAAAGGAATAAACTTACAAATGCTGCAGACTCTAGAAGTCGCCCATATTGGATGGAATTGTATCAGAAATGTTGTTATTCCTTAGCTCTCTGCAGTACATGGGCGAACAATATTCAAGATTAAAAAATTCAGCAAATGCTATTAGAAATTCCAAAGTGTTGCCTTACAGGGTACTTAAAGAATTCATATCCCTTAAGAATGCCAAGGACGACGAGCTCCCATTGGGCAAATCGCTTATTCTCCTGCATTTTCAATTTTTATGAGATTTTCAGCATTGATTAGTGTAAAATTCAAACATGACAGGGGAACACTCACAACTCTGTCAGGGAAGTCAGATCAGAAAAGGATGATGGTATTGGCCCTTCAAAAGAGTTTCCTTGTAACCTCCTGCAATAATGTGTAGAACCAGAAAATTATGAGCTTAACTGTACAACATTCAGAGAAGAATGCAGATTTAAGTGTAATGGAGAAAGAAATAAATGAAAAGAAAAAATAAGAGTTTTCTCACAAGACATTAAGCTTCGACCAATTAGTTCCTATAAAGTCTGGATTTTTCCTGTACGTTCAGTGTCTGAAGCCCACCTGAGAACAACAAAAGAACTTGTTTAAGACCTGATGCTTTTCGTTTTCGATCAGTAGATTAATATAGTCGAAAAGTTCTTACACTATAGCCAGGCTTTGTATATTGGCAAAGCTTGAAGGAATTTCACCACTCACTCCAGAACTGTCAATATATCTGTCAAGGTAAAGAATTTTCAATAATTCCATCACTATGTAGCAACTTTTCTCCAATTTTGCATTGAAAATGAAACTGAAAGTCTATAAGAACTTACAGTTTCTCTAATTTGGTTAAATTTCCAAGCTCAGGTGGCAGAGGACCAGAGAAATTGTTCGTTCCAATTCCACTACCAAAAGTAAAAGCATCAATAAATAACATCACATAAGAACAATCAATTCAAAACAAGCAAAAACAAGTTGTAAAGTTTAAACTTACATTACAACTAGCTCACTAAGCAATCCAAGTTCTTCCGGAAGCTCCTCTGATAACACATTCATGCCCAGATGTCGGTTCCGGAATCGATATGTATCCAAAGTATCGGTTCTGGTTCCTACCTAGAACTGACCCTCACAAGATCGATTTTAGTTCCAAATTCGGTGGAACCGACACTATGTGGGTTTGGGTTTGGGTTCGGTTCTACCACTTTAGGAATTGGACCCAAGACCTGGCTTAGTATCCAGGGTGGAACCGATGGATATTTGGGGTGTATTTATAATTTCTCAATAAATAATTGAGGGTGTATTTGTAATTTCATCGGGTAACGTCATTACTCAGACTCGGAACGGGAACAGGAGGGGTGTCTTTATTTTAGTTATATTGATTTCGTACGTGGAGGCTGAGGCTTTGTTCACCGACCAAATGATCTACCAAACGTGCTGGCTGGTTACCTCTTGTCAATTTCTACATTGATGTTGATCAATAGCCAAAACATAATTAATTAAAAATTAAGGGGGCATTGCATAATCAAATTTTAATTGATTACATCCACTAATGCTATCTTTCATCACATGTTATTTTTCTTTTTTCTTTTTGATTTATTTATTATTTTNAGGAAACAGCTTCGGGCTGAAGAGTCAGAGTCAGAGTCAGAGTCAGAGTCCGAGTCGGAGGGTTTGGGCATTCAGCCCGGGAGGTCACAGCCTTACCAGGCCTTTCGCTCGAGAGGACCTCCCAAGGGCACAACCGGCATCACCATTGCCCTTGAGGGTCTGCCAATAAGGCAAGAGGAAGTCGCAGATCCCGGGAGGAGAGCGAGCAAGGAACCAGCGGGCGAGGTGCCACCTATGGTCGGAATAGGCACTCCCGTGTTGGACTCCATGGGGCAATTCCCAGAGCATTTGCAGCCAGTGATGTTCACCCTGTTGGAGTGCCACGACCTTCCAGCATCAAAGTTAGGTAAAATGGTTTGTCCTCGTCGAGGACTTTCTTACATTTCCTTACTTTTTAATGGAAAAGAATTTAACCCTTTGCCCTTTTCGCTTTGCAGTCTCTGCTCGCTATGCACCTGGCCCAACAGAAGACTTTGTTAGGGGCAGTTGAGGGCTAGTCGAGCTGAGAGAAGAGAACGTGCGGCTTAAGCGGGACTTAAAAGTCGCACAAGCAAAGAAGAACCTATCCACCGTCTAGGCGAACCAATATTTATTTGAGAGGAACGCTATGCTTCACACGGTGGATTTCCAGAAGGCCGAGTTGGAGAAGAGAGGAGATGAGGTTAAAGAGCTCCAAAGTACAGTGGCCAGACTCACCAAAGAGGCTAGCGAGAAAGAGCTAGAGCTATGAACGAACTCCGAGCGAGCCTTGCTAGCAGAGCAGGATAGAGCACATTTGTGGGAAACCACCGAAAAGTAGAGGTGGGCACTCGAGGCTGAACTCCAATTCTCCCAGGGTCGTGTCATTTCGCTAACCAAAGAGATGAAGCGACAAGAGTTGGAGATTGAAAGGAGGGTTGTCGACTGGTTGATCCAGTCCATCTATGCCCTTGGCCAAAGAATCCCAACATAGACTTCACTGACCTCTCGGACGACTACCAGAGGATCATCACTTCCATGGCGAGGGCTGATGACGAGGAGGAAGGTCAAGGGCCTGATTCGGAAGATGAGCATTTGAAGTACATCTCGTGGGAACCAGCGGCCGACCAGGTGTTTGACGACCAACCTGGGGATACCGAGGTCGCACCTCCGGGGCCTGGGGATGATGGCCAGTGATGGCTTCTGCTTTTTATTGTTGTTTCTATGCTCGCAAACATGTACTTATTTTTATTTTACAAATAAATAAAGAGATCGTTTCCTTATCCATTCGTGAGCACTTATAATTTTTCGTACCTCACCAATATTACACATGTGGACACGAGGTCGCTTTCTAACTATTTACAGTAGTATTTTTAGGCTTAAGGGCATAACCTTGTAGCAATATAGCCCCCAATTTGTAACAAAGGAGGTATGCTCTTCGTCCGACGCGTACATCAAAATCTGATTTATCCCGAGTAGGCGTCCATAAAACTCAGAAGCTCGTGCCTGGAGGTGGCATCAACAAGCTAGTAGATTCTTGGCAAGGGAAAGCTGTCTTTCGGACAGGTTTTGTTGAGGTCAGTGAAGTCAACGCAAGTTTGCCATTTGCCGTTGGGCTTTTTTACCAAAATCGGGTTGGCAACCCAACTCAGGTAGAGTGCTTCCTGGATGGATTCGTTTAGGAGGACATTATCTACCTTAACTTTCAAGGCAGCATATCGCTTTGGATCCATTGCTTTTCTCTTTTGGCAGAACGACCTGACCTCACTATCGATATTTAGGGCATGGCAAATGATACTCGGGCTGATCCTGACCATGTCGGCATGAGTCCATGCGAACACGTAGATATTTTCCTTGAGGAAGTTGGTCAGGTTGTTAGCGAGCTGGGGGTTGAGATTACTTCCAATTCTCAACACTCGGCTTAGCTCGACTTGCTCTGATCGATTGACACTTCAGATAGGTCCTCAATCGGCCCACTAAATAAGCATTCTCAGATACGAGGATCCATGTTATCCTCAGTTGGACCAGGCTATGGTTCGATCCGACTGATCGCCATTGCCTGCTCAGGGATGCCAAGTGGACTGTCTTTTCCCTTGCACACCATCTGCACTGCCTTTACATAGTAGTCGCGAGATGCACGTTGAGATCCACTTACTTCCCCTATCCCCATGGGGGTGGGGAACTTCATTTTTAAATGGTAGATCGAGGTGATTGCTTTGAAGTTTTTTAGTAAAGGTTGTCCTATGGTGCCATTGAAAGCGGACAGACAGTCCACCACTAAGAACTCAGTAATTTTAGTCACCTCATTGGTGTCACCCAATGTGACCAGGAGTGAGATCGTTCCCTTGGGGATTAGGTGATCCCTGGTGAAACCATATAGAGGGATAGAGGCAGGCTTCAAATCGGCCTCATCCAGTTTCATCATTTCGAAAGCTCACTGGAACAAGATGTTCACGACGCTTTCATTGTCCACCAGCATTCGGTGAACCTCACACTGCCCTATTTCGAGCGTGATGACGAGAGCATCGTCATGGGGATGATGCAATCGTACTGCGTCTTTCTCATAGAAGGTGATTTCCTCCTTTCTGCGAACCTTTGCTGGTCGAGGTGTCATGCTCATCACACTTATGGGGTCATGACGGGCCGCGCAAGCATACCTTTCATGGGCACCTCGCGAATTCCCCGTGAGGTGCAGTCCCCCAAAGATGATCCCTATACTATATAGACCCTTGTGACCACGACGCTTATTGCCTAGTTCCTTTTGATTTTTCTCCCAAACGGGAGTAGAGTCATCGACGTACTCTTTAAAGTGCCCCTGTTTAATGAGGTGCTCAATTGCTTGCTTGAAGACCCGATATTCATCGGTGTGGTGCCCGTTATCCCGGTGATAGCGACAATATTTTTTACTGCTTCTGGCTGAGAGGAGATTTTTCATTGGTTCGGGCTCTTCGAGTAGACTAGCCTCTTCTGACTTATCAAGGATAGTCAAGACTGAGGCATTCAGAGGGGTATATTGGCTCTTGTCGCGATCACAACGAGGAACTAGGGCATAAGATTTCTTGGGCTTATATCGCTGCTTCTTTCCTTTCCGCTGATCATCATTAACTCATCTACGATCAGCCTTCCTGTTCTCCTCTCGATCAGGGAGCATTGCCCGAAGAACTAGGGTCGTGGCGGTTGAGCGTCGCCACAGAGTTTTCAATGAGGAGATACTTTTCCGTAAGGTTGTAGAAGCGGGTGAGGGAAACTTTGTCCTCAGATTGTAGCTCCTTCCACAAATCCGTCTATGGATGAATTCCCGCGATGATAAGAGTCCAAACAGACTCTTCGGGAGTGTGAGCTACTTTATAGAGCTCCTTGTGGAACTTGTCAATATAAGATTAGAAGGGCTCATCCCTCTCTTGCCTTATGTTGCTAAGGTAGCTCAGGGGCATTGAGAACTTCTTGTTTGCTTAGAAGTGTCTTAGGAATGTCGAGCTCATCTAGGGCCACGAGCTGATCGATCTTGTTGGGAGCGACCTAAACCATCGCTTGGCATGAGAGGTAAGAGTTACAGCGAAGTAACGACATTTTGCTAAGTCAAAGACTTGGTGGAGTTCCATGAGGTCGTTGAACTCGTACAAATGATCATGCGAATCAGAATTCCCATCGAATGCTCTCATGTCGGGCATTCTGAATTTCGACGGGAGAGGAGCGGTTAATACTGCCGGAGAAAAAGGAGACGCCTCTGTGACCTGCTCTTGCTCATTTCACTGAGCCTTTAGCTGATCTAGAGCTCACTGTAACTCCTCAATCTGAGGTAGTGGAGCTATTGGCGGATCACTTTCCGTAACATGGGTTCGACCCTTACGGTTGCAGTTGAGGAGAGACCATAGATCAGATTCCTCCTCGCCTTGGCCAGCAGTTTTGACCAATCTCGACACACTCTGGCTAGAGTCGTATGATGACATTGAATGGTTCAAGGAACTTTCTTGACCTCCGTGGTGGTACGAACCGACCTGCAGACGGTGGCAATCTCCCGCACGATGACGATCAAAGTCGTCATTTTGGCGATTATAGGAATCTCCCCGCCTTGCACTTTTGTGGGAGTGCTCATGCGACGTGGCAAGGGACGGCTCGGGTCGTGACATGTCATCGAGTCGCAATGCTACGGGTATTCTGCTCGGGGTGGAATCGGTGTTTGCCAGTCCCTCGGGGCCTTTAGGTCCGCCGTGCGCCACTTGCTTTCCCTTTCTTTGACGCGCTGCAGTGCGCACGATATAGGCTTTTGCCCTTTTCCACGCTTTCGCATGACTTGCAGGCGTTTTTTGTGGTTGTACTACCTCATTTGATTTGGGTGGTACGACCCGATCCAATCGGTCCAGCCTCTGGCTGACCGTTTGAAGAGTATTGTTGAACCTCTCTAGGTAACTTATAATGGCTGGATCAAGTCATGAGCTTGAAGGGATATCTCCCATTTCATTTTGCTCGGCTCGGGGCACTTTGGGAGAAGTGTCCTCCTGTACCTGGGGGATTTCTTCATTGCCATAGGTGGTTCGCTCAGATTCGAAACCGCGAGCCACTTGCTGTTATGGGACCGATTAGTCAGAGATTCTCCTGATGAAGAACAGATACTAAATTAGGCCCTCCTTCTGGCGCCAAACTGTTGATGCTTGATTTTGACACCAACTATTCGCACGTGAGAAATGCTGAGCGGGCTCAGAAGTCACACGTGATTATAGAAATGTTTAATTGAATAAAGAGAGAAGAACAACGTTTAAAGTGGTTCGGATGCTCGCAAGGCGAATCCTACGTCCACTGATATTGTATTAATGAGTACAGTCGGGTCGCGTTTAGCGAGCTGAGTTTTAGCTTTGAGAATACAAGAGAGAGAGAGAGAGAGAGAGAGAGAGAGAGAGTAAGCTTTTCTAGAGAGAAATTAGCCAATCCCACAAATAAGCTTTTCTAGAGAGAAATTAACCAATCCCACAAATGAGAGAGAAGTCCTTCATTTATAGTGGGATGAATCAGGGTAATGATTACTAAATATGCGAGTGGGATAGATATCGTGCAAATCCATCTCTGCATCCCATTGCTAACCTACCTGCGTGATTTTCTCAACTCGTGCAGGGATTGGACACGTGGTTCGTTTCCAACCATTTGCCAACCTGATATACACCTACTACACTGGCAAGAACATACCGCTCACGTTATCACACGACGTGGCCGCATCTGAGCGGTTGTAGAACTTTCTTAAGTTTTGACCACCCATACTGATAGGACTTTTGCGTCAGCCCTACTTTTCCAGGCATAACATAAATGATAGGATTCCTTGATACTATAAAAGCCTTGACAACATTGGGAGGGTTGCCCAAATCCCCAAAAGCAATAAATATTCTCTATACTTTGCTTACAAGATAAGCAACTGGAAAAGGAGTAACCTTGCTTGTAAATTTCATGGTCGAAGTCCATTTGGCTAACTTCCTTCCTTCATTGTAACTTTCTACAGATTTTCTCCATACTTCGGTTCTCCATAATTCTTAGTCTCACCAAAGGCAGTACTATGTCGATCATTGGGGAGGCAATTCTGTCTGTCACTGTTGACATGCTGATAGAAAAGTTGGTTTCTGAGGTATTTGTGCAGTTTGGTCTCCAAGAGAAAATCCAGGCTGATCTCAAGAAGTGGGAAAAGACATTGGTGAAGATTCATGCCGTGCTTGACGACGCAGAGGAGAAGCAGATGACGAGTCGTTTGGTTAGAATCTGGCTCGGTGAACTCCAGGACTTGGCCTATGACGTGGAAGACATCCTGGATGAGTTTGCTACTGAAGCTCTGCGTAGGAAGTTGTTGCTTGAACCTCAAACTCAAGCCACCACCAGTATGGTACGAAAACTCATTCCTAGTTTCTTCACCAGCTTCAGTCCACGATCTGTTAAGTTCAATAACATGATGAGGTCCAAAATAAAGGAGATCGATACCAGATTGCAAATTACTGTAACTGAAAAAAATAACCTGGAGTTGAGAGAGAATTCGGGGGGGAGGTCAAAGAAAGTCAGGGAAAGACTGCCCACCACCTCTTTGGTTAATGAAGCCAAAGTGTATGGTAGGGAAAAGGATGAGGAGGCAATAGTTGAATTATTGCTGAGTGGTGATTCATGTACTGATGATGATGGAGTCTCTGTTATTCCTATCACTGGGATGGGAGGGTTGGGCAAGACCACACTCGCTCAACTTGTTTACAATGATGTCAGAATAGTGAATCATTTTGATCTCCAAGTATGGATTTATGTTTCCGACGATTTTGATGTAACTAGAGTGACAAAAAAAATTTTAAACTCCATTGTTCCTGAGCAGGATGATAGCAATATTTTTAGCCTCCATTTTAATGATCTAAACCGGCTTCAAATCAAACTGAAAAGAGAACTCTCTGGTAAGAAGTTTTTGCTTGTTTTGGATGATGTTTGGACGCAGAATTATAATGATTGGACCGTTCTATATAGTCCATTTGAAGCCTATTCACCAGGAAGTAAGATTGTTGTTACAACTCGAATGGAAGGTGTTTCATCGATAATAAAAACTGGTGCAGGGTACTCATTGGCAAAATTGTCAGATCATGATTGTTTGCAAGTTTTTACTCAACACTCGTTGGGAACAAAAGATTTTAGTGAGCATGATCAAGACTTAAAAGAAATTGGCGAGAAGATGGTTAAAAAGTGTGATGGATTGCCTTTGGCAGCCAAAACTCTTGGTGGCTTATTACGTGGTAAATATGATGTCAATGATTGGAGAGATGTTCTAAATAGCAAAATATGGGATATATCGGAAGAGGAAGGTGACATTATGACCAGCTCTCAAAGTAAGTTACTATCATTTCCCCCACATTTAAACAAGTGTTTCGCATACTTCGTTATTCACAAGGGTTATGAATTTCAAGAGCAGAAGATGGTTTTATTATGGATGGCTGAGGGTTTCTTGCAAAGTGAAAATGGTGTGAACAAACTGGAAAACTTGGGCTGCAAATACTTTCGTGAGTTAAAGTCGAGATCATTTTTCGAAAAATCCGACTCCAATGCATTGTTTGTGATGCATGACCTATCCATGATCTTGCTCAATGGGCTGCTGGAAAAACATACTTGAGAATGGAGGATATGCACGAGGGGTGACAATCAATTTTGGTTTTTGATAATCTTCGTCATTTATCATAAACTGGAGGCCATGGATGGCATGGAAAAGCTTGAAGCCTCCAATGTGTCAAACATTTCGAACTTTCTTACCACTCACGGTGAAACGAGAAGATTCCTCTGACGCCAGCCGTAAGTCCTTTTATTTTATAAATCAGAATCTGCTAGGTTCCCTTCTGTCACTCTTAATTTTTTTATCAGAGTTGCAGAAACACAGCGTTTAAGGGTATTATCTTGCATAAATACTGTGTCGAAGAGCTACCAATGACATTGGAGATTTGAAGCATCTACGGTACCTTGATCTGTTTACACTGAGATGAGTTTGCCTGAATCAGTTGGTAGTCTGTACAATTTACAATCACTTTTGCTAGAGGGTTGGGCTATTCTAAGGACAAGTGTACAGATATGGGGAACCTTGTCAGTCTGCGGCATCTCAACCTTTTCAGAGTAAATTTATTGGAGCATATGCCTCGCAGGATTGGAAAATTAACCAGCTCCAAACATTCCTAAGTATGTTTTGGGCAAAGACGTTGGCTCTGGGTTAGAAGAATTGAAGCCTTAACCCATCTAAGGAGAGGCTTCACATTCGGATTAGAGAATGTACACGATGCTAATGACGCCAAGGAGGCAGACTTGAATGGTAAGCAGAACCTGAATGTGTTCTTTTGGAATGGACTTGTGTACCGAAACTTCGGCGCGGGTAGAATCTCAAGCACAAGTGCTGGAGTTGCTACAAACTCACCAAAACTTGACAGAGCTCAGTGTCATTGGCTATGAGGGTACAAAATTCAAATGGATAGGAAATTCCTCTTTCACAAAACTAAAGAGTCTAAGATTCGAGAATTGTGGCAATTGTATTCCTTGCCTTCTGTGGGGGACCTTCCCTTCTCAAGGAACTTGTTATCAACGGAATGGTTCGAGTGAAGAGCGTGGATCCAGAGTTCAATGGAAATGGTTGCTCGGCCCTTTTCCATCACTTGAGAGACTTTTTGGGGAATGAAAGAATGGGAAAACTGGATCCTCATGGACCTGGTCAAGAAGTTGAAGAGTTTCCTAGCCTACGAGAGCTTTTATTGTTCGTTGTTCAAAACTGAATGGGGAATTGCCAAAACGTCTTCCGAAATTGGAAAAGCTTGTCATTGAAAAATGCGAGCAAATGTCGGTGTCAGTTCCAAGTTCCTCAGTACTCGCAAATTAGAATTTATGGGTGCAACGAGGTGGAGTGGGGAAATTGAAGACGGTGGTTCATTGAAGTCAGTGAAACTTATTGATGTATCAAATCGTGTGACATGGGAGAGAGTTTTGTGCAAGGGGTACCAAAACTAGAAGAACGAGGATTCGTGGTTGCAAAGACATAACTTTCAAAGGAATGGAATCACGTCAAGATATTAGCCACTCATGGATTGGTCCTGAGCGCGTTCCCAAGTTCTTTCCACGGTGGCAGAGGGAGAAGAAAAGCAACTACAACAAAGGTTGCCTTGCAGACTTCATAATTGGAACGAGGGATTGTGAAAACCTTGCAAAGCTACCGCAAACGCTGCATAATCTCACTTCACTTACAGATATATCAATAAAAAACTGCTCAAATCTTGTTTCTTTTACAGAAGTAGTTGGCTTGCCTTCTCAGCTGGATACCATTACGATTGAGAATTGCAAAGCACGGGGAGTCGAAGCATTGGTGCACAGCAGCTGAAGCTCTTGAAAGTTTCAAAATTTCAGATTGTGAGTCTGTGAAATACATTGCAAGAGTCCAGCTACTCCGAATGTGAAGCGGTTGGAACACAATATTGCAATAACTTACAGACTTTGGTGGACAACGAAGTTTCCGAAATCGGGAGAGTATCAACAGTGGAAGCAGTCAGAACACTTCTCTGCTAGAGTACCTGAATATTAGAGACTGTGAATCTCTCGCGTGCTTGTTGTCACACGGTGGTTGCCATGCTCAGTTAAGCGCATTGAGATTGATAATTGCCCGAATCTTTTTTCCTTCTCTCCAAGAGGTAATTTCCTACGGCTCTTGGATCCCTTAGCATTCGGCAATGCTCAAAGCTGGAGTCCATAGCAGAAACGGGAATGATAACACATCTCTTCAGAGATTTCGTATCGATGGGTGTAAAAATCTAAAATTGTACACGATTGCTTGAACAAACTCAGCCATCTTCAAGAGTTTAAAGTAATGGATTGTCCAAGTTTCATCAATTTCCAGATGGAGGGTGCCCCCACCAAACTGTCAACGCTTTACATAAATGAGTGCGAGAAACTGGTGGCCCTGCCAAATGGAAGTGCAATCTCACCTCTCTTCGGAATTTGACAATACAAATGTCCAGGCATGTATCTTTCCTGAGGATGGATTTCCACTAACATTTGGTCACTCGAGATTAAGATGCCAACATCTGCAAGCCATGTTCGAGTGGGGATGCACAGACTCACCTCTCTTTCGAGTCAAAATTAGTGGAGGATGTGATGACGTGGAGTCCTTTCCGCAGGAGGAGATAGGAATGAAACTTCCAACCTCTCTAGAACACTGGAAATTGAAAATTTTCCGAATCTGGAAAGCCTGTCCTCATCGGTTCAAAACCTGACCTCCTTAACCGAACTACATTTCGTTCGTTGTCCGAAGCTCAAATACTTCAAACGGGCTGCCCCCCCAATCGACGAGCTGTATATCGGGGATGTCCTCTGCTGGAAGAAAATGCAAAGAATGCAGGGTATTGGCCCATCATAGCAACATAATCCCGGAATCTCCTTGAATTCTAATCAATTTTATAAACCTTCAGCCAAGGTACGCCATTTCAATTTAATATCCTGTTTAATTACATGGAATCTCCTTGGATTTTTATCATCCTCGCTGCATCTAAACAGCCAACTTCAAAGATCTGCGCCTTCTCACTTGTTTTCACTGTGAGGATAGAATGCAGAGTATTGACTCCTCATGAATGTCTTTACAAAGGTAACTTCATTTTGTGTCAAACTTGCAGAAAATCAATTAGTTAGAGATGCTGGTCGTGCAAAAGAGTTCTCAGTTGTCAGGCTGTTCACCAATTGCTTTGTATAAGAATGTTTATATATGGAGGTTTCTTCGTATCTTTGTGCCATCTTATGTGTCAGTCTTCACATTTCTCTTGACATGGACACGAGGTTTCTTGTAACTTCGTGTTTTTATCTAGTATTTGTATCAGTATCAGTTGTTAACATAGGCTGTGCTGCACTTGCGCGGTGATTTCCATTTCAGAATTTTGTGGTCCAGTTGCCCACCTTGTTGTGTATTGTGCTTTGATTATGTATGTATATTATTATTGGTACTGTATATTCATGCAGCAAAATTTATCACCATGATTAATAATAAATAGTGATTATAGGTAATGACATATGTATTATTGGATGAACACAAGGTAAATCCTTTTTACCAAGACTTTTTCGTATTAATGGGAAATACGAACAAACAGTGAGGCTTATGCATTGTCGTTAGCCATTCGCTGATTAAACTCACAGGTCAAGCACTTTTTGACTGGTTAAACAAACAAATAGGCTTATATATGATTCATTAACAAAATCTTGAAATATCTCTCTATACAAAATGAGTGAAAGAAAATGAGGGGAAATAAATATGACGAGACTTTTTTATTTATTTTTCCATTATTTGGATGATATTATGCTCATGTTGATAATGTGTTACACACTGTTTTATTCTGGGTTTCGAGCCCAAAATACATCTATTAAGACCTATGAACCTGTTTAAACACTCAACTATCCTCTCACCAGGATGATGTGGGACTTTAAGCGCAACAATTTTTATTTTATTGACGTGCCCACATCAAGTGGAGAGTACAATGGAATAAGAATATAAAGGGAAAATCACAAGCTTCGTTAGTACACTTTTTAATAATATTATATCCTAAATAGATATGATATGATTAAATTAAATAAGATAAGATTATAATAATATGTTTGATACATCCTTGGAAAAGATTTTCTAAAAATATTTTTAACCCTTACATTTGTTAATTTAACTAAACCATTCACCCACAATAAAAGTTTATAAATGAACAAAAACACCTCCACCACCCAACCGATTGTCGACGTTGGCCATCGCCATCTGACGGTGGTCGAAAGGTATTGGAATGATGTACGATCGGCTAGATCTAACTATTTTCAGCCAGATTATGGTCAAATGATGGCCAAGATATGGCCATTGCTGACAACCAAATAGCCAGATTTTTTGTTGTAGATGTGGTTGTTTCCTGCTAGATCCAAGGTGGATGTGGTAAAAAAACGAATAGATTGGCTAGATTTGGTCGATCATGCGTCGTTTTTGGTGCCAGTGTTGGCGGTGGTAGTGGTGGCAGCTGGTAGTTGGCGGTGGTTGTTGGCAGGCAGCCGTTGCTTGGGTGGATGATAGTGTTTTTGTAATTTATAATCTTTTATTGAAAAAAAGAATTATTAATATTTTAAGTTGAGTAGAATATGATTAGATTTTGAATAATATTAAAATAAACATGTGTTTTCTTTTTTAGGATAAGATATATAATAGAATATGGTTGAAAAAGTTAAACAAACATGAGGAGAGGTTTTAAACTGTTTTGGGCCTGCAATTACTGGTGTGGTCTATGAATTGGGCTTAAATTCGTTTGAAAGATGAGCCTGATCAACAATATATGCAAATTGAAATTCCATTGGGTATGCATAGTGAGTACATTACGATTAGTGTAAAGTTAAAGATATAAATGTAGGATCCTTAATACTATAAAAAGCTTTGACAACAGGGAGGGTTGCCCAAATCCCCAAAGCAATATATATTCTCTGTACTTTGCTTACAAGATAAGCAACTGGAAAAGGAGTGACCTTGCTTGTAAATTTCATGGTCGAAGTCTTGGGTAACTTCCTTCCTTGATTGTAACTTTCTACAGATTGTCTCTATACTTCGATTCTCCATAAATCTTGTTTCACAAAGACGGTACTAGTCGATCATTGGAGAGGCAATTCTGTCGTCACTGTTGAGTGCTGATAGAAAAGTTGGTCTTCGAGGGACGTGCAGTTGGTCTCCAAAAGAAAATCCATGCTGATCTCAGAAGTGGGAAAAGACATGGTGAAGATTCATGCCGTGCTGACGACGCAGAGGAGAAGCAGATGACGAGTCGTTGGTTAGGATCTGGCTGGGTGAACTCCAGGACTTGGCCTATGACGTGGAAGACATCCTGGATGAGTTTGCTACTGAAGCTATGCGAGGAAGTTGTTGCTTGAACCTCAAACTCAAGCCACCCCAGTAAGGTACGAAAACTCATTCCCACTGCTTCACCAGTTTCAGTCCACGATCTGTTAAGTTCAATAACATGAGGGGTCCAAAATAAAGAGATCACTACCAGATTGCAAACTATTGTAACTGAAAAAGAACCTGGAGTTGAGAGAGAATTCGGGAAGGAGGTCAAGAAAGTCAGGGAAAGACTACCAACACTCTTTGGTTAATGAAGCCAAAGTTTATGGTAGGAAAAGGATAGGAGGCAATAGTTGAATTATTGCTGAGTGGTGATTCATGTACTGATGATGATGGAGTCTCTGTTATTCCTATCACTGGGATGGGAGGGTTGGGCAAGACCACACTCGCTCAACTTGTTTACAATGATGTCAGAATAGTGAATCATTTTGATCTCCAAGTATGGATTTATGTTTCCGACGATTTTGATGTAACTAGAGTGACAAAAACAATTTTAAACTCCATTGTTCCTGAGCAGGATGATAGCAATATTTTTCGCCGCCGTCATTTTAATGATCTAAACTGGCTTCAAGTCAAACTGAAAAGAGAACTCTCTGGTAAGAAGTTTTTGCTTGTTTTGGATGATGTTTGGATGCAGAATTATAATGATTGGACCATTCTATATAGTCCATTTGAAGCTGGTTCACCAGGAAGTAAGATAGTCGTTACAACTCGCTTGCAAGGTGTTTCATCGATGATAAAAACTGGTGCAGGGTACTCATTGGCAAAGTTGTCAGATGATGATTGTTTGCAAGTTTTTACTCAACACTCGTTGGGAACAAAAGATTTTAGTGTGCATGATCAAGACTTAAAAGAAATTGGTGAGAAGATAGTTAAAAAGTGTGATGGATTGCCTTTGGCAGCTAAAACTCTTGGTGGCTTATTACATGGTAAATATGATGTCAATGATTGGAGAGATGTTCTAAATAGCAAAATATGGGATATATCGGAAGAGGAAGGTGACATTATGCCAGCTCTCAAAGTAAGTTACTATCATCTTCCCCCACATTTAAAACAATGTTTTGCGTACTGCTCGTTATTCCCAAAGGGTTATGAATTTCAAGAGCAGAAGATGGTTTTATTATGGATGGCTGAGGGTTTCTTGCAAAGTGAAAATGGTGTGAACAAACTGGAAAACTTGGGCTGCAAATACTTTCGTGAGTTAAAGTCGAGATCATTTTTCGAAAAATCAGACTCCAATGCATCATTGTTTGTGATGCATGACCTTATCCATGATCTTGCTCAATGGGCTGCTGGAAAAACATACTTGAGAATGGAGGATATGCACGAGGGTGACAATCAATTTTGGTTTTCTGATAATCTTCGTCATTTATCATACACTGGAGGCCCATTGGATGGCATGGAAAAGCTTGAAGCCTCCAATGGTGTCAAACATTTACGAACTTTCTTACCACTCACGGTGAAACGAGAAGATTCCTCTTACGCCAGCCGTAAAGCTCCTTTTATTTATTATAAATCAGAATCTGCTAGGTTCCCTTCTGTCACTCTTAATTTTTTTTATCAGATGTTGCAGAAATCACAGCGTTTAAGGGTATTATCTTTGCATAAATACTGTGTCGAAGAGCTACCATATGACATTGGAGATTTGAAGCATCTACGGTACCTTGATCTGTCTTACACTGATATTATAAGTTTGCCTGAATCAGTTGGTAGTCTGTACAATTTACAATCACTTTTGCTAGAGGGTTGTGCTATTCTAAGGACATTGTGTACAGATATGGGGAACCTTGTCAGTCTGCGGCATCTCAACCTTTTCAGTGTAAATTTATTGGAGCATATGCCTCGCAGGATTGGAAAATTAACCAGTCTCCAAACACTTCCTAAGTATGTTTTGGGCAAAGACGTTGGCTCTGGGTTAGAAGAATTGAAGTCTTTAACCCATCTTAAGGATAGTCTTCACATTTCGGGATTAGAGAATGTACACGATGCTAATGACGCCAAGGAGGCAGACTTGAATGGTAAGCAGAACCTGAATGTGCTTCTTTTGGAATGGACTTGTAGTACCGAAACTTCGGCGCGGGTAGAATCTCAAGCACAAGTGCTGGAGTTGCTACAACCTCACCAAAACTTGACAGAGCTCAGTGTCATTGGCTATGAGGGTACAAAATTTCCAACTTGGATAGGAAATTCCTCTTTCACAAAACTAAAGAGTCTAAGATTCGAGAATTGTGGCAATTGTATTTCCTTGCCTTCTGTTGGGCACCTTCCCCTTCTCAAGGAACTTGTTATCAATGGAATGGTTCGAGTGAAGAGCGTGGATCCAGAGTTCAATGGAAATGGTTGCTCGGTCCCTTTTCCATCACTTGAGAGACTCTACTTTGGGGACATGAAAGAATGGGAAAACTGGATTCCTCATGGACCTGGTCAAGAAGTTGAAGAGTTTCCTAGCCTACGAGAGCTTTTTATTGTTCGTTGTTCAAAACTGAATGGGGAATTGCCAAAACGTCTTCCGAAATTGGAAAAGCTTGTCATTGAAAAATGCGAGCAACTGTCGGTGTCAGTTCCAAGTTCTCCAGTACTCTGCAAATTAGAGATTTATGGGTGCAACGAGGTGGAGTGGGAAATTGAAGACGGTGGTTCATTGAAGTCAGTGAAACTTATTGATGTATCAAATCGTGTGACTATGGGAGAGAGTTTTGTGCAAGGGGTACCAAAACTAGAAGAACTGAGGATTCGTGGTTGCAAAGACATAACTTTCAAAGGAATGGAATCACATCAAGATATTAGCTCACTTCATGGATTGGCTCCTGAGCGCTGTTCCCAAGTTCTTTCCACGGTTGCAGAGGAAGAAGAAAAGCTACTACAACAAAGGTTTCCTTGCAGACTTCATAATCTGGAACTGAGGGATTGTGAAAACCTTGCAAAGCTACCGCAAACGCTGCATAATCTCAGTTCACTTACAGATATATCAATAAAAAACTGCTCAAATCTTGTTTCTTTTGCTGAAGTAGTTGGCTTGCCTTCTCAGCTGAGATCCATTACGATTGAGAATTGCAAAGCACGGGGAGTTGAAGCATTGGTGCACAGCAGTATGACATCTCTTGAAAGTTTCAATATTTCAGATTGTGAGTCTGTGAAATACATTGCAAGAGTTCAGCTACCTCCGAATCTGAAGCGGCTGGGCATCAAATATTGCAATAACTTACAGACTTTGGTGGACAAAGAAGTTTTTGAAATGTTCGAGGAGAGTATCAACAGTGGCAGCAGTCAGAACACTTCTCTGCTAGAGTACTTGAATATTAGAGACTGTGAATCTCTTGCGTCCTTGTTGTCACATGGTGAGTTGCCATGCTCAGTTGAGCGCATTGAGGTTTATAATTGCCCGAATCTTGTTTTCTTCTCTTCAAGAGGTAATCTGCCTACGGCTCTTTTATTCCTTACCATTCAGCAATGCTCAACGCTGGAGTCAATAGCAGAAAGGGTGAATGATAACACATCTCTTGAGAAATTTTGTATCGATGGGTGTAAAAATCTAAAATTGTTACCCGATTGCTTGAACAAACTCAGCCATCTTCATGAGATTAAAGTAACGGATTGTCCAAATTTTATTCAATTTCCAGAAGGAGGGTTGCCCTCCACCAAACTATCAACGGTTTACATAAATGAGTGTGAGAAACTGGTGGCCCTGCCAAATGGAATGTGCAATCTCACCTCTCTTCAGCAATTGACAATACAAAAATGTCCAGGCATTGTATCTTTTCCTGAGGATGGATTTCCCGCTAACATTTGGTCACTCAAGATTAAAGATGCCAACATCTGCAAGCCATTGTTCAAGTGGGGATTGCACAGACTCACCTCTCTTTCTGTGCTCAAAATTAGTGGAGGATGTGATGACGTGGAGTCCTTTCCGCAGGAGGAGATAGGAATGAAACTTCCAACCTCTCTAGATACACTGGAAATTGAAAATTTTCCGAATCTGGAAAGCCTGTCCTCTTCGGTTCAAAACCTGACCTCCTTAACAGAACTACATTTCCTTCGCTGTCCAAAGCTCAAATACTTTCCAAATGGGCTGCCCCCCTCAATCGACTATCTTTATATCGATGGATGTCCTCTGCTGAAAGAAAAATGCAAAAAGAATGCAGAGTATTGGCCCATCATAGCCAACATAATATCGGAATCTCCTTGAATTCTAATCAATTTTATAAACCTTCAGCCCAAGGTACGCCATTTCAATTTAATATCCTTGTTTAATTACATGGAATCTCCTTGGATTTTTATTCATCCTCGCTGCATCTAAACAGACCGTGAGGATAGAATGCTGAGTATTGACTCCTCCATGAATGTCTATACAAAGATAACTTCATTTTTTTTTTTTTGAATAAAATCCGGCATTTATTCTGTATGTAATTGTTGATTATTTTTGTGTGATACTTGCAGAAAATCAATTAGTTAGAGATGCTGGTCGTGCAAAAGAGTTCTCAGTTGTTCAGGCTGTTCACCAATTGCTTTGTATAAGAATGTTTACATATGTAGGTTTCTTCGGTATCTTTGTGCCATCTTATGTGTTCAGTCTTCACGTTTCTCTTGACATGGACATGAGGTTTCTTGTTAACTTCGTGTTTGTTTATCTAGTAGTTTGTATCAGTATCAGTTGTTTATCAGAGGCTGTATTTCCATTTCAGAATTTTGTGGTCCAGTTGCCCACCTTTTGGTTGTGTATTGTGCTTCTGATTATGTATATATATTGGTATTGTATATTTATGCAGCAAAATTTATCACTCATGATTAATAAATAATAATAGTGATTAGTAAAAGAAAAATAAAACAGATAAATGACATTATTACGTCACTTTGTTTTCCTTCTTCATCAGAAAATTCCCTCATAGTTTTCCTGGGAAACAAACAGCGACAATTATTGCATCTCTTGCACTAGAAAAACAAGCAAGACCTCTCTTTCTCCTCATCTCACGCACACGGTTGACAAGTAGGTTTAGAAATTAAGAAGAGCCATTAGACATTCTAGAATATAACATAACTACTGGTGTTAAAAAGAAAACTAAATCAAAGTAAATTCATTTAGCCAAAATAGTTTTTTAATTTTATTTTTGGAATTTTTTCAATTAAAAAGATTGTATAATCGTTTTGTATATCCTGAATCTGTATCATAATGGCTAACATCATAAAAGATGATTATTTTGGGTATAATAGACTCTTTCTTTTTCTAACTTATTTTTTAGTTAAATTAAATAATAATAATAAAAAATTAAATACAAATATATTCTCTTATAATAAATCTATTTAAAGTTATTACAGAAGCATATGTTTATCTTAATAATCCCATGGTTCATGTAACAGTGGGTTTATAGGGGCATGGCATGGCTTACAGCTTACCATATGTCTTTTATATGATAATTCGAACATGGTTATAAAGGTGAGAGAACATAAAATGGTTGAGATGGAGCACTAGAGAATTCTGTTCTTAGGATTAAGAAATGATTCTGTTCTTAGGATAAAAAAATGATAATTAAGGTGTTAGTTATGATCATGATCAACTATTGGAATATGATTTAAGGGGCACTGAAGAGCTGCATGATCAACAGTGCAATTTTTTGTTAGGTACGTATTGATTTGGATGCATGATACACCTATGACTATAATTGGTTAAAACAAATGGATTTGTTAACCAAGAGATACATATAACTTTTGATCATACTTACTGTCATATTGTTTATCTTGCTGCATAACATTTTTGAATAAATATACAAAGTAGTCTATTTATGACATTTTTATTAGTGTTTTAGATAAATCTATTCCGATGATTAGACCTGACAAAACGGGTTAGGACCCTTGAGTCAACTTGTACCAGAGTAAATAATATAGAGTATAGATCTATATAATTAGACCCGTTTTGACCCGTACCCGACTCTACCCGTTTTGTAAACCCAAATTGGCATTCTTTCTCCTTCTCTTTCTCAACGTGCGAGTTAAAGCCTAAAACACTTTTTCTTCGCCTTCTATCTCTCTCTCCAAATTTAACTTCTCTTCTCTTGTTCATTTCATAGTCCGCCTTTTTCCTATCAAAATCATTCACAATCTCCATTCATTCCCCTTACCTAACCCGCTAATTTTTCTTCCCAAAGAGTTTTTCAACAACCCACTAATTGGAGTCGGGTTTTTCATCCTTCTTGTTAGCAGTAGACCCAGCTGACGTTTTGACAATACTTAGTTGGCCACCTTCCTTGTTCGCAAGGGTAGCTGCCTTCACTTCGTTGCAGTGATTTATGAATTTGGTCAGTTCCTGGAATCATCATATATAAGAGAAGGCAATGCCATTAGCAATATGAATGTGTCAAAAAAACAAGCAGATTGGAGTTAAAAGGGACGGGATACAATTTGTTTCATATCCCTGGAAGAAAAATTGTATGTGTTAGGATCCCACATTGGGAAGGGAAAATGATGGGCATGTGGGTTATAGATGACGATCGCAACATAATAGATGTAATGTGCTAATGAAGTGTAATTAGGAGCATACAGATTACAAAAGAAACTAAAAATTCAACCAAGCAAGAAAATGACGATTTTGACTCTCAAACCAGAAAAAAGTTTGGTCTTGACAAGACGAGACTGCAAAATCTGTTCCAGTTGAGTCTAACAATGAAACCAAGTATCCCTTTTGCTACTAAAATATGCTCCTTTTGTGATCAAATTTCAGAGTGAGAAGAACAATTTTTCATCCAAAAATAGCAAAATTCCAATTATGGATGTAAATATCCACTTTGATACCTCCTGAATAATTGTCTTCGCAAATTAAACAAACTTTGACAATGAAACTAAGATTGTCTACGGTGACACGACCTGAATTTCCTGGTAAAAAAACCACCACCACTCCTTTGGCCCAAAAAGGAACTAAAAGAACACCGTTGAATGTCCAGAAACCAGAGAGGAGAATTAAAAAAATCAGTCCCATCCACCAAATATGACTTCAAAATAATTCACTACATCTTTTGGTATCTTCACAGGCAGTTGCCGTGTCATGAAATTAGTGATATTACATGGTCAATAATTGATTACTTTGCAAGGTAAGAAAAAAGAATAGTAACAACGACGTATTTAAGTACAAACAAATTTCAGGTTCATGTCCAATACTCACTTTCAAAGTGATAATAATTGGGCACAAAATGTTAACCCATTGTTTATAGTCTAGAAAAACCCAACATCTTTTGGTACCTTTAAAGTCAGTTACCTTGATATGAAGATAAAGATATTACATAGTCAATAATGTGTTATCTAGCAGAGTAAGAAAAAAAGAATAGTAACAGTAACATATTCTACGAAAAAAGCTCAGGTCTATATGGCTGAACAAATCTCTGTACTAATACACAACAAGGAAATAAAAGACCAATACTACAAGAGTTCGTCATGCTTCACAGTACATCTTAATGCAGTGTTTCCAGATGGAGTTCTATCTTGAAGCGATGTATATGCTAGTTAAAAAACTGAAAGAACAACAAGAAACTTATAATATGCACACTATAGAATATTTCTAGCTGCAGAATCTTTCCAGTCTTTTTTTTTTTTATTGTAGATATAAGAAAAACATTACATAGGACAAAACCCAGCAACCTCTCCTACTGTGCCCATTTTGTAATACCTTAATGCCTTTAAACTAATTGGCCCCTCCTTACATTAGCACTGACTATGGTAAACTAAAAAAGATATATCATAGCATAATAGATGTAATGTTCTAATAAAGTGTAATTCGGGACATACATATTACAAAAATTCAACCCAGCAAGAAAATGACGATTCCCACAGTCAAACCTGAAAAAAGAATTGTTCTTGACAAGATGAGACTGCAAAATCTGTTCCAGTTGAGTCTAACAATGAAACCAAGTATCCCTTTTGCTATTAACATATGCTCCTTTTGTGATCAAATTTCAGAGTGAGGAGAACAATTTTTCATCCAAAAATAGCAAAATTCAAATTATGGATGTAAATGTCTTCTTTGATACCTCCTAATAATTGTCTTCACAAATTAAACAAACTTTGACAATGAAAGTACGATTGTCTATAGTGATATGACCTGAATTTCCTGGTAAAAAAACCCACCACCACTCCTATGGCCAAAAAAGGAACTAACAGAACACCTTGGATGTCCAGAAAGCAGAGAGGAGAATGATAAAACTCAGTCCCATCCACCAAATCTGGAGAAGAAACTCCTCACTGTATCCAGACAAAAATACAAAACCTAAAGAAAAATGCTCCTATCGGGAACCTTAGCTCCAGTGACAAAGGTCTCCAGAAATTTAAGATTGTAAAATCAACTTCAGCAAACAGACCAGAATACCGTAACCTTTATGATAAAACCACACACATCATCAGCCAAGTGAGTAATAATCAACTTATCCCACCTTCTTAAGAACCCAGAGATCTGAACAAAATAACTATAGCCCTGATCCAAATCATGCTTCACAACAGAACACTCTCAAGCAATACCCATAACAACAATACCATCATTGTGAAATGGCCTCATTTCTAGACATGCCTAACAGAACCGAATATCACAGTAAAGTAGCAGCTAAAATATTAATACTTAAATTAGACCAATAATTATAGCTAGAATCGGTATCTAATAGATCAAAATGCTTATACCAAAGCAAGGAAACATGAATTTTTGGTGCTAAAAACATACACAAATACAATCGCCCTTATTTACTGTACGATAATTTGCTATTTTTAACACAAATAATTATCAAAACTCTAACTGCCTATTCTTACGCCTTGTTTACATCAAACAAATAAAGAAAATAAAAATTAACAAAATAAATAGTGTGAAAAATGGAACGTACCCTATCAGTATCCATGTCTTTTGTAATCTTTCAAGGCTTCACAACCCTTTTCCCTTCATAAATGAACATAAAATTAATCCTTACAATTCAACCAAATAACAAAAATATGCAGATAGTATTATTAGATACAGAACATAGACAGACAGACTTACCTTTGCGAATATGAACGGCTTTTCTATGGCGGTTGGGAGGTGTTACTTTCTTATTTTGTTTGCCTTTAAATAGGTTCCCTTTCTGCGTCATCTCTCTCAGACTCTGTATGTGGTACTTGTTAGGGTTTTACAAATTCTTTTCTGGAGGCTTACCGCTTACGTGATAAAAAGTTAATATATTAATTATTATATGTATTAACTTTTTAACCATGGTTTGAGTAATTTAATGGTAAAAAAATAAAAGGAGTTTCATAAACTTTTGAGTTTAAATCTTCTTAAATACTAAGAGATGATTATTAGAATTTTTATCCTACCAATAATGATAAAAAAATAAAAAAAATTTTATAAACTTTTGAGTTTAAATCTTCTTAAATACTAATAGAGATGATTATTAGAACTCTTATCTTATCAATAATTTTAAGATATCGAAAGATTAATTGACGAACGTATGAATTAACTCAAACACTTTAGTGATAAAAAAAGGAAAAAAAAAAAAAGATAAAAACACTTACACTTCTTTGAATACTAGGTGTTCGAACCATCTATTAACAGAGAAGCAAGATCTCCGTTAAGTTAATCAAATAATCTTGACTGGAAACCATGACAAGACACTGTTTGAAAAGCTTGATTGTAGCCAATGCCGACATTTGTACGGCAACCTTGTTCTCAAACACGAACCTCACTTTCAACTTTCAAGTGCAAACAAAATCCATCTGCACAGTGCACACGACCGGACTTATGGGCGTACTTTTACTTATTTTGGTTAATAGTAAAAGAAACATATAAATGGGGGTATACAAAGATAATTTTCACCCTTAATTTTTATGATTTTTTTCTCTTTTTTTATTTTTTTCTTCTTAATGATTTCATTTTGTAACTCTCATGCCGACATTTGTACAGCAATCTTGTTCTCAAACACGAACCTCACTTTCAACTTTCAAGTGCAAACAAAATCCATTTGCACAGTGCACACGACCGGGCTTACGGGCGTACTTTTACTTATTTTGGTTAATAGTAAAGAAACATATAAATGGGGTATATAAAAATAATCTTCACCCTTAATTTTTATGATTTCTTTCTCTTTTTTAATTTTTTTCTTCTTAACGATTTCATTTTGTAACCCTCTTTATATATGGCTTTTTAAAGATAACATTTTTCTTTAGTTAAAGCATGAGAAGATTCCAAATAAAAATGATTGGCAGATTCCGGTTTGAAATTTTTTTCAAATGATTTCTTCTCATGACTTTCATATCCAATCAACATTATTTGATTTTGTCATATTATAACCCTAATAGGCCATAAACAAGATTGTCACTGAGATAAGCTGCTAAATTATTTGGACACTTGCATGAATAACAAAGAGGTTTGTCAGAGAATAAAATGGGGTATATAAAGATAATCCTCACCCTTAATTTTCATGATTTCTTTTCTCTTTTTTATTTTTTTCTTCTTAATGATTTCATTTTGTAACCCTCTTTATATAGGTCTTTTTAAAGATAACATTTTTTTTTAGTTAAAGCATGAGAAGATTCCAAATAAAAATGATTGGAAGATTCCGGTTTGAATTTTTTTTCAAATGATTTCTTCTCATGGCTTTCATATCCAATCAACATTATTTGATTTTGTCATATTATAACCCTAATAGGCCATAAACAAGATTGTCACTGAGATAAGCTGCTAAATTATTTGGACACTTGCATGAATAACAAAGAGGTTTGTCAGAGAATAAAATTTCATAACACTAACGTAGTTCCATTAACACACAGAAATTATTAATTCAAATACAAGTGAAACACAAAGAAATACACTGCTATAGTGCTACAACTGAACAAACATAAGAACACAAAGAGACACACTGCTCATGGTACAACTGTAGAAACATACAAACTTAAATATTAATGGAACAACATGTTATGCCTAAAAGATATAAGGGCTGACGTAAGTTCCAGTCAGCATGCAAGAGTCAGATCATGGGTATACCTGCTGCTTGATTTCGTCAGAGTAGTGGGTGTGCGCCAGACCAGCCAGAAGTTGTGATGACCCCACGTGTCCAATCCCTGCTCCAAATCACGCAAATCTCTATAGAAGGTGGGCAATGTGACATAAAGAAGGATTTGCACGGATAATCCCACCAACTTACAGATTTAGTGATCATTGCCTCAATGCATCCCACTATAAATTGGAAGCTCCTCCCTCACTAAGGGGATTCGCACATTTTACTCTTGATTGACTACTCTCTCTCTCGTTAGAATTCTTAGCATTTGATACCTTATAATATCATTGTAAAGTCAGTCAGCTAAAAGCAACCTGACCCTTATCATCAATACAAGCATCAGTGGATGTAGGACTTGCTACCTTAGCATCCGAACCACTTTAAAAATTGTCCCCGTTGCATTTACTATCATTTTCCTTTGCATGCATGTGTGTCTTTCGGGCCAGCTCAACATTTCACACGTGTGTTTCGTTGGTGTTAAAATCACGCTCAACAGTTTGACGCTAGAAGGAGGACCCTAATTTAGTGTTCATCCTTCATCAGGAGAATCTCTAGCTTATCGGTCCTGCAACAACAAATGGCCCGCCAACCAGAACCTGAGCAAACCAACCAGGGCGTTAAGGGGCTCCCCAAGTTCAAGGGGACACTTCTTCCAAAAAACCTTCAGCCCTGCAAAATGCTGCAGGAGATATCTCATCAAGTTCACAGCTTGACCCGTTATAAGAAGCTACCTGGAGAGGTTTGACAATACTCTCCAGATGGTCAACCGAAGGTTGGACCGTTTGGACCAAGGCATGCCATCCAAGTTAGTTGTGGTGGTGCAACCACCAAAAACGCCTGCAGGTCGCACGAAAGCACGGCAAAGGGAAATAGCTCGTGCTGCGAGCTCTGTAGCGCGTAGACGAAAGGGTAAGCAAGTGACAAAAAACAAGCACACGGGCTCCAAAGATGCAGCCCTAGCTGTCCCAAACAGAATACCAGTCTTGTTGAGACTCGGTGAAAAGATGCAGCCCTAACTATCCCAAGCCACTTCACAAGTACACACCCATAAAAGTGCAAGAGGGTCCCACACTTCACGGGGCGGTTATTACCACCGCGAAGGTCGTGAAAATACCTTGCACCTCATCGCACGCCTCTAGCCAGCGTGTGTCGAGAGTGGTCAGAACCGTCGACCGAGGCAAAGAGGAACCCGACCTCAAGACTTTCCTCAATCGTAACCGCGAGAGTCGAACTCGCATAGGTGAAAGCAATTCCCAAGCAGCTCCATTGCCTCAAATTGAGGAGCTGTAGCAAGCTCTAGACAGACTAAGAGCTCAGCAAAATGAACAGGGGCAGGTCGCATCTATGTCCCCCTTCTCTCTCGAAGTGTTAGGCATTGCACTCCCACCAGGATTCAGGATGCCCGACATGCGGGCGTTTGATGGAAATTTTGATCCGCAGGATCATTTATATGAATTTAACGACCTGATTGAGCTTCACCAGGTCTCAGATCTAGCAAAATGTCGTTGTTTGGCAGTGATTTTGACCTCTCATGCCAAACGGTGGTTCAGGTCGCTCCCAACGGGATCAATCAGTTTGTGGCCTCAGATGAGCGCGACGTTCCTAAGGCATTTTCAAGCAAATCAAAAGTTCTCGATGCCTTTAAGTTACCTTAGCAATATAAGGCAAGAAAGGGACGAATCCCTCCAGTCTTACATTGACCGTTTCTACAGAGAACTCAACAAGGTGACTCATACTCCCGAAGAGTCTGTTCAGACTCTCATCATAGCTGGAGTTCGTCCACAAACCGACCTGTGAAAAGAATTACAGGCTGAGGACGATGTTTCCCTTACTGGATTCTATAACCTTGCGGAGAAGTACCTCCGGATAGAAAATTCATTGGGAGTATTCCACCGTCGCGACCTCGACGCTTCAAGCAGTGCACCTGGTCGGGGGGATAGTAGAAGAGTTGATCGCAGGGGGGACGCTGACAATTAGCAAAGAGGGAAGAAACCTCGTTACGAGCCCAAAAAGTCATATGCTCTCGTCCCTCGTCACGATCGTGACAGAAACCAATATACTCCACTAAACGCATCTGTATCGACTATTCTTGATAAATATGAGAAGGCCAGCCTACTCGGAGAACCCGAGCCCTTGAAAACTCCCGCGACAGCCAGAAATAGTAAAAAGTACTACCACTTTCATCGGGACAATGGGCATCATACAGATGAGTGTCGAGCTCTAAAGCAAGCAATCGAAGAGCTCATTAAGAAGGGGCATTTTAAGGAGTATATTGATGACTTTGCTCCCGCGCAAGAGAAAAGTCAAGGGGAGCAAGGAAAAAAGCGTCGTGATCGCAAAGGGTATAGCATTGTCAACATAATCTTTGGAGGGCCGCACCTCGCGGGGATCACACGAGGTGCCCAAGAGAGATATGTCCGCGAGGCTCATCACGACCTAATTAGGGTGATGAACCCACAAAAGGTTCGCAAGGAGGAGCCGATCACCTTCTCTGAAAAGGATGCAGCTCATTTGCATCATCCTCACGATGACGCCCTTGTAATCACGCCCCTCATAGGGCGCTATAACGTCCGCAGAATGCTAGTGGACAACAGAAGCGCTGTGAACATCCTGTTCAAGGACGCTTTCGAAAGAATGAACTTGGACGAGGCTGACCTGAAGCCCGCCTTGATCCCTCTTTATGGTTTTACAGGGGACCACATGATCCCCAAGGGAACGATCTAACTCCCAGTCACGCTGGGTGACTATGACGAAGTGACTAAGGTTACTGAATTCTTGGTTGTGGACTGCCCATCTGCCTTCAATGAGATCTTGGGGAGACCATTGTTGAGAAACTTCAAGGTAGTCACTTCTATATACCATTTGAAGATGAAGTTCCCCACCCCGACGGGGATAGGGGAAGTTAGCGAATCTCAAAGCACATCTCACGACTGTTACATAAAAGCAGTGCAGTTGGTGTATAGAGGGAATGGCATCTCGCATGGTATTCCTTGACAGGCTATGGCGATCAGCCGGATCGAGTCACAGCCTGGCCCAACAGAGGATAATATGGATCCTCGGATTCAGGAAAGCCCTTCTAGTGGGCCAGTTGGGGATTTGTCCAAAGTACTGGTCGACTCGAAGGAGCCGAGCCGAGCCGAGTGTTAAGGATTGGGAGCAGTCTCAACCCCCAGCTCACCTCCGAGCTGACCAGCTTCCTGAAAGAAAATATCGATGTGTTCGCCTGCACACGCAGATATGGTCGGGATCAGCCCGGACATCATTTGCCATGCATTAAACATCGACAACGAAGCCAAACTAGTTTGCTAGAAAAGAAGAGCAATGGATCCGGAGCGATACGTCGCCTTAAAAGTAGAGGTGGACAACCTCCTTCGAAACGGGTCCATCCAAGAGGCACTCTACCCGACCTGGGTTGCCAACCCGATTCTGGTAAAGAAGCCCAATGATAAGTGGCAAACCTGTGTCGACTTCAGCGACCTCAACAAGGCTTGTCCTAAAGACAGCTTCCCCCTGCCAAGAATTGACTAGCTCGTGGATGCCACCTCGGGGTACGACCTACTAAGTTTTATGGATGCGTACTCGGGATATAATCAAATTTCGATGTACGAGCTAGACAAAGAGCATACGTCTTTTATTACAGATCGGGGGCTGTATTGCTACAAAGTTATGCCCTTCGGCTTCAAGAACGCTGGCGCGACCTACCAGCGATTGGTTAATCGGATATTCTCCGACCAGATCGACAAGTCAATGGAGGTCTATGTAGATGACATGCTAGTCAAATCTCACGTCGCTGTAGATCAGAGAGCGCATCTCGCTGAGATGTTTGATATCCTCCGACTGTACAGAATGAAACAGAATCCTCTCAAATGTTCGTTCGGAGTATCGTCAGGTAAATTCCTAAGATACATGGTTAACCAATGAGGAATAGAAATTAACCCCGAAAAAATTCAAGTTCCGCTCGATATGGAAAGCCCGACCAATAAAAAATAGGTCATGAGTCTTAATGGGCGAATAACGGCATTAAGTCGCTTCATATCGAGGCTAACAGATCGCTGCTTACCATTCTTCAATGTTCTGAAGGCCAATAAGAAGTTCGAGTGGACTCCCGAGTTCGAACAAGCGTTCCAAAGTATAAAAGAACACCTCGGTAAACCACCTCTCCTATCCAAGCTTCTTCCCTAAGAGATTTTGCTTCTATATCTGTCCGTCTCTCAGTTCGCGGTCAGTGCAGCCCTAATTCGCAAAGAGGAAAAGGTCTAATGGCCAGTGTACTATGCGAGCAAGCGTCTGACAGATGCCAAGATGCGGTATCCGAAAATGGAGTGATTAGCCTATGCCCTGTTGATCGCTTCCAGAAAGCTGTGACCTTACTTCCATGCCCATACTATCCATGTATGACTAATTACCCCCTCAGGTAGGTCCTCTAGAAGCCAGAGGCATCGGGTAAATTGCTTAAATGGGCCATGGAATTGAGTCAGTTCAATCTGAAGTACAAGCCAAGATCGACTATCAAAGGGCAGGCTGTTGCTGACTTCATCTCAGAGTTCTCCTATCTTCCAGGTGAATCAGAGCAACAGCCTAGCGAAGCCATCCAGGAAACCACTCAGAATCTGTCGACCTGGAGCCTCTATATCGATGGATCATCGAACAGAAAGAATGTCGGTGTAGGTCTTTTCCTTTTGAGCCCCGAAAGAGCTCGCATTCGCTACATTCTTTGGTTCGGATTCAAGGCAACTAACAATGAGGTCGAGTATGAAGCTTTGCTCGTTGGATTGCGGTTGGCCCGAGAAATGGGTGCAACCGCGATCAGTGTCCACAGTGACTCCGTGCTGGTCGTTAACCAAATTTTAGGGGAATACCAAGCCAAGGAAGAAAACATGATTCGTTATCTGAAAGAAGCTAAGGCCGCACTCGAGCCGTTCAAGCACTTCGCGATCACTCAGATTCCCAGAGATGACAACTCTGTGGCAGACGCCCTAACAAAAATAGCCTCATCGTTGGACTCAGAAGCGTTGGATAGTATTCCTATTCAATTCATCGAGGCCCCAAGTATTAGCTCGATCAAACAGGCCGTGAATGTGACAGAATCAGATTCCTGGATGACTCCCATTTTCCAATACCTCAAGGATAGGATCTTGCCTGATGACAAGGTTGAGGCAAGGGTTCTGCGAACAAGATCTGCTCGCTACACCCTCATCGGGGACCAGCTGTACAGGAGAGGATTTAGTGCCCCTCTCCTTCGATGTGTAACCAGCGAAGAAGCAGAATACATCATGAGGGAAATTCATGAAGGGATCTACGGTAATCACACCGCCGCATGATCTCTTGCGAACAAGGTTGTTCGACAAGGGTACTATTAGCCCCGAATTCAAGATGACGCCTAAAACTTTGTCAAGAGGTTTGATAAGTGTCAGCGGTTCGCGAACATACCGCGAGCTCCTTCCCACAAAATAAGAACCATGACTAGCCCCTGGCCTTTTTCCATGTGGGGGATCGATCTCATCGGTCCCATGCCAATCGAGAAAGGGGGAGTTAAATATGCCGTGGTCGTGGTAGATTACTTCACCAAATGAGTGGAAGCCGAACTGCTAGCGGCTATCACGAACAGAAAGCTCAAAGACTTCGTTTCAATAATATTGTGTGCTGCTACGGAATTCCTCATACCCTCATCTCGGATAATGGGAAACAGTTCGACAACGAGGAATTCAAACAGTTTTGTGACGAGCTCGGCATCCATAAAAAATTTGCCTCAGTCGCAAGACCACAAGCAAATGACCAAGTTGAAGCTGTCAACAAAACCATCAAGCACACTTTGAAGGCCAAACTTGGCATAGCCAAAGGGAATTGGGACGATAACCTCCTTGAAGTCCTATGGGCGTACAGAACAACTCCAAGAACCTCCACCTCAGAAACACCTTTTTTGCTAGCATACGGATGTGAAGTGATGATCCTTGTAGAGGTGGGAACTGGTTCACTTCGGAGGGACTTGTACAATGAGGCCGACAACAAAGCACTTATGAAAGCAAGCTTAGACCTTGTTGAAGAACATCGCAGCAAGGCTTCGCTAAGGATAGCAACCTATCAGCAACGCGCGAAGAGGTTCTTTGATTCAAAGGTCAGGCGAAAAGACTTCCAGCTCGGTGACCTTGTGTTAAAGGAAGTTCTTCTCGGTACCAAGGAACCAAGTGCGGGAGTGTTAGGACCGAACTGGGAAGGTCCATACCGCATCGACAAAGTGATAAGACCGGGGACTTATCATCTCAAAAGGCTGAACGGTTCCAAAGTACCCCAAGCTTGGAATGCTAAGCACCTTCGACCATATTATCAGTAATTCCGAACTCAGTTTTCCTTGTAAATTAATTTGCTATTTGTGTAAATAATTTCCTTGTAAAGTGATTATTTTGTTCGCTTGTAACAACTTTCACATGTAATATTGTTCGTATAAATGTTCTATCCTGTTCGCATAAACTTGTCCCAATATTGTAAGCAATCAGGAAGTACTCATGTATAATAAAGCGAATAGAAATTGTAAAAGCAAAAATGTATTTCATTAATGAGGAGTACAGCAGGCAAAATGGCATGACTACAAGCCCTAATCTGGCTCCTAGAGGACCGACCTCGTCGTCCTAGGGCTGGTCGGCTGAGGGTTTATCCAAGGCATGTCCTGAACCTCCTGCTCGGGAGGCCACCGCTTCATTATCCTCTCACGCCATGGACATAAGTGTATCCCACCAGTCCTCTGGGAGGTCGGACATATCAAGTCGCGGATTCTTTAGTCGCAAGGCATAGATGGACTCGATCGCCCATTCGGCAGCCATCTCCTCAACCTCCACTGCCTGATTCTGCATCTCTTCTGTCAAGGAAGCAACTTTTCCCTGACTTGTCTGAAGTTCAACTTTGAGAGCTTGCCTTCACTTCTCGGAGGCGTCCCTCTCTTGTTCTGTTCGCAAGGCCTGCAAAGAGGTCGCTTTGAGCTCTTGGTCCTTCTCCCCGGCCTCCTTGGAGAGTTTGGCTATGGTTCTTTGTAGCTCCTTTATTTCCTCCCCATGCTTCTCGAGCTACGCTTTTTGGAAGTCCACCATGCGAAGAGTCGCGTCTCTTTTGTTCAGGTACCGGTTCGCCGACTCAGAAAATAGGTTTCTCTCTGTTTTGGTGGCTTCCAAGCTTCGCTTGAGCATTACATTCTCTTCCTTCAGAGCAACCTCTCCCTTTGCGACTCCCAGTTGAACTTTCTCCAGGGACATTCACATGGAAAGAAGAGCCTGCGAACAAAGAAAGATAGAGTTAGCTAATCAAAAGAAGCTAAGGGTAGTCCTCGCCGAGGACAGTTCGTTCACTTTGCTTAAGTGTTGGACCGATGTGGACATTAGGTCCACATCGCTGGAATCTGCGAACTACTCAAATGATTATGAGAGTCCGCATTCCAATAAGGCGTAGACCACCGGCTGCAGGTACTCCGGCAGGTTCCCCAGCGAGTCCAACATTGGAGTATCCTTCTTCGCGCCTTCAGCAGTGGTCGAGTCGTCCATCGGTTCTTTACCCGACCTCTTCACGTCCGGCTGCGACCTCTTGGGTTGATCGCCCTTAGATTCGGTCTCTGACTCTTCGACCTGAATCTGCCTTCTCTTATTTTGTTGAGCCGTTATCTTTAGCCTTGGGCGAGCAGGCGACGGCTGGGAGACCTTCGTGGTTCGTATTGGTGCATCCTCTGACAGTTGTGGCTAAGAAGTCCTGGAAGGTCGCGTTGGTGGGCTCGATGTTGCACCTTTAGCCAAGGGAACAGTCGGAGCAATATCGGTTGCCTTGTCTTTTCTTGACCGAGGGAAATTGAGCAGCCTTCTTCGCGGCTGCTCTGACTCCTTCGGAGGCATGGTCGCTGCATGCAAAGCATCGTTAACAAAGGTATTCAATTTCACGACTAGAAATGGACCAGTTAGCAGGACTTACTCAATGGGGGCTCTAACGACGCGCTTGCATTGAAGAAACCGTATTTTCGCAAATTCACGGTCGTCACGAGTTTCTTCACGTCACGCTTGTCCTCAGGTACGGAGCCGAAATACACGATCCTACGTCTATCGAAGAGTAGCCCTAAGTCGGTCATCTTGTTAACTGTCAGAAAGGAATCAGGTCGTTAGAAAGAGCACATTTCGAATGTAATGAATTTGTCAAAAAAAAAAAAAAGAGAGAGAGAAGAAAATGAGGCCTACTCGGTTCCTAGAAGCGGCAATGGCCGTCATAGTGAAAGAAGAAAAACTTCGTTTCATAGGCCCCCACGTTGCTCGGGTAACTGTGTATCCCCTCGGCGATAGTAGGTCGCCTGAACAAGTAATAAGAATCCTTGTCCTTGCTCTTTTAAAAAAAATACGAGCAGCCGAGCTCCGTCGCGGTTAGCTCGCCCAACCCGTTTTCGTGGCACGCGATGTACATTGCAATGGTAATAACGTACGCGTTCGGAGTCAGCTACATCGGCGCGACCCCAAAGTGGTCCAAAAGTGACCTGATGAAAGGGTGGAAGGGGATCAGTCCCCCACCCTTGATGATCTCCTCGGAGATCGCGGCCAGAGCACTTAGCGGATATCTCAATGAGTGTGCCACATCGAGGAAAACGTCCACCTCGATACCGTATTGTTTTATTACCCTCTCGAGCTCGTCCCTGATAAGTACCGAGAAGACCTCGAGAGGGATACTCGGAGCACCCTACGGGGATGAACCGGTTCCTTGCTTGGATCTGGTTGTTGAGGGGTCCATTTTGTCAGTCTACAAAAGCGACAAACAAAAGGGTCATTTAGCCGCCGTACGCTATTTCGCACGATGACGTGGGAGGAACAAACTCCCTAAATCCCAAAGAAAACCCTAACAGCATGATTCGAGCCGCCATTCAAGGCTCGAACCCGACATAAGCGTTTCGTCTCCGATTGATTATTGGAAGATTGATGCCATTTAATCATGGAAAATAATGAAACAAAAACAAAGAAAGGTTCTTACCTCTCGGAGTATGAGAACAGCTTCTGCTTCAAATGCCGGAAAAATGTAGGTTTGGAAAACAAAGGTTCCAGGTTTGCGAAAATCTTTTACTCTCTGTGAAAAAGACCCTGGTGGCATTGCCTGAGAAAGATTTGAGGTTTTTATAGCGTAGGAATCAGCGTTTGGATTTCTCAGAATCGAAACGGCTTTTGGGCGGTAAAGATTTCTCACCGTTGATCACGGCCATGTGTCGCACATCAGCGGGGAAGAGTGAGCGTCATGACTGGATAAAGTCAAACCTTCATCTTTCCCGTTGAAAAGCTCAAACGACGGCCATCTCTCTTTCTCAGAGCATTAATTGCGTCTCAAATCTACATTTAATGCTCTGATAAGGGGCGTCGTTCCAACGTATAACGCATTTAATGTTCTGATAAAACATACTGTGTCAGCATACAACACATTTAATGCGTCCGGTTGGCACTTATCATGCACAGGGCATATCTGTCAGCACAGGGACTGCTTCATTAAATGCACCCATATCAAAAGAACAACAGGTGACGTCTGATGAAATCAGGTCGCTCGTCCCCTGCAAACAATGAACATGCGAGGTCGTGTTCACGAAAGTGCCATCCCGACCTACTTTCAAACAGGCCAGGATTTCCAGAATTTCCAAAAATCATCCAACTGCGGCATGACTTGTAGTTTCCAAGGTTCAATCCTCGAACCTTAAAAACTATGGGACTTCTGTTATGCCTAAAAAATATAAGGGCTGACGTAAGGTCCAGTCAGCATGCAAGAGTCAGATCATGGGTATACTCACTGCCTACTTTCGTCAGAGTAGTGGGTGTGCGCCAGACCAGTCAGAAGCTGTGATGACCCCACGTGTCCAGTCCCTGCTCTAAATTGCGCAAATCTCTATAGAAGGTGGGCAATGTGACATAAAAAGGGATTTGCACGGATAATCCCACCAACTTACAGATTTAGTGATCATTGCCTTAATGCATCTGACTATAAATTGGAAGCTCCTCCCTCATTAAGGGGATTTGCACATTTTACTCTTGATTGACTACTCTCTCTCTCGTTAGAATTCTTAGCATTTGATACCTTGTAATATTATTGTAAAGTCAGTCAGCTAAAAGCGACCTGACCCTTATCATCAATACAAGCATCAGTGGACGTAGGACTTGCTACCTTAGCATCCAAACCACTTTACAAACTATCCCCATTGCATTTACTATCATTTTCCTTTGCATGCATGTGTGTCTTTTGGGCCAACTCAACATTTCACACGTGTGTTTCGTTAGTGTAAAAATCACGCATCAACACAACATAATACCTGCATGTATATAGCTAGTTAATCCTAAGCTCGGTCCACTTGAATCCACATTAACTGCTGACCAAATAACTTCCGATCAGTCTCTCTCACCACCTGAATTCTGAACTGGCCATCTTCAAGCTTATTGAAGATAAGTAAATCAGCAGGTTGAAGACCTTTTTCTTGAGCAAATGAAATCCACTGGCCAGTAAAAATAGGTCGTCTATGACCTATAGTTCGAGTGGAGAAACGAAACCTCCATGTTCTGTTGGTCCAGTCCTTGACCACCACATCCTGTCCCTCAAACATCTCAAAATGCTGCAGAGCGTTTGCAGGGATGCTGAGTCTTGTAGAAATATCAGTTTATGATAGATGCTTAGAGAAAATTTCCATAGCCATAGCCAGAGAACTAAGCAATACTAAACTTTCTGTATATGTGAAGTTTGATTTGCGATGATTGTGCTTGCATGAGTCGCTTATTTATAGGCGTAGAGAGATGCACTTTTGTATATGCTGACCTTTGCATGGCTACGTAGGCATGTTGTGATACAAAACACTTCATGCTTCTCAAACAACAACAATCAACTAAGGGTCCACATTATCACTTTTTTCCAATCAAGCTTTTCAAATGCACCTCTTGGTTGACAAATCCATTTGTTCTAGAACTAAAAAATAATCAATCCTGAAAGAGAAGAATCAATTATAGTCATAGGTGGATCGAAATTATACTAAATACAAGGGTTAAATCAGCTAAACAACCAATCCTGAAAGAGAAGAATCAAAGTTTGATATGTTTTGTTTGGCACATTTAAGAAAATATAATTTCGTTTAATCAATGTTATAAATGGTTGATTATGACAGATAATATATTATTTCACAAAAAGCATTTGGGATGCATTTGAATCTATTTTGGGCCAGTCCGGCGTATATATACAATTATTTTGGGAAACAAAGCATTAAGTTATCTGCCTTAACGCCTAGTGCATTTTTTTTAACAAGATTAAAAAAATGAAGTACCTTAGATTTATCGAAGGGATTATTGGGATCACAGTTTGAAGGATAGGTACTATATTCCTTATAATTAGGCCAGAGTCCATGAACTTGTGAAGTTTGCGCTATTTACGATAAGGCTGCTTGCATGAATCGCGGTTATTTATAGACTTGAAGAGAGATGGACCTTTGTACTTGCTCACTTTTGCATGGCTACGTAGGCATGTTGTCGTATTAATCAGCTTATTTTAATTTGCTTTGAAAAGCTTATTTTCCAACAAGCTTTTCAAATGCATATATAATCTATTATGGAATGGTCATGGAATGTTCTTAAGATTCTACTTTGCTTCTCTTAACATTCTTCTTCACTAAAACATAGTAATCTACTTTTGCATATATAATTTAATTAATGCTTCAACATTTTGGATATTCTTTGAAAATGAGCGCAAAACCTTATCACCCACTGTCAGGATCCCACATTGAAAGGGAAAATGGTGGGTATGTGGGTTATAAAAGCTTGGGTGCCCTCCCTTGGCAAGCCGATTTTCCAAGGAGAGTTATACCCAAACCCATGAAAGACCTATGGCCCAACCTAAATTGTTGAGTTATTGGAGTGGGTTCCTATCAATTGGTATCAAAGCATGGTCTTGCGCCTATGTGGCAGGTTGACTCGTGGTAGGCTGACCTTAGGCCTGGGCTGCTACCCCAAGAAAGGGCATAGAGGCCCGAGGGAAAGGTGATCCGCGTAGTTACCCAAGGGGTAAAGAGGCAGACGTGGACGTCGATTGCAGAAGCGTGGTGGAATGTTAGGATCCCACATTGAAAGGGAAAGAGGTGAGCATGTGGGTTATAAAGGCTTTGGACACCCTCCCTTGGCAAGCTGGTTTTCCAAGAAGAGTTCTACCCAAGCCCATGAAAGACCCATGACCTAACTCAAACCATTGAGTTATTGGAGTGGGTTCCTAGCTATCACCCACCACCCACTCCTCAATAAAATCGACAATATTTCAAACTCAATCAGAATTAATATGCAATCCTCAACTACCATTTTGTTTGCTTGTATATCTTGGTCAACATATATATTAACCATACAAGTAGAGATTTTTTTATTGAATCAACCCATTCTGTATACAAACAAACAAGAAAGGCCATATATGCGCAAACTACCATAAGGGTAGCATGGCTTCCCTTGTGAATGAAATAGGATATGCAAAACCAAAATAATAGAAAGCACACAAACACAAACAGTAAAGAGAAAAAATGATACGTGTGATTTATCCTGGTTCACCCAATTAACAAGCTATATCCAGCATAGTTAATATTATTTCAATACTGTCCCACCTCTCTCGTTTACAATGAATGAATTTGTTCTATTGTTTGTTATCACTCATTATAAGAGAAAATTGTATTAATATACTAGGTTTAAAAGATTAAAACCTAGTATTACAAATATTTATATTCCTAAGACCAAAACCAATAATGAGGAAGACATACTGGATGAGTTTGCTACCGAAGCTTTGGGGCGGACGTTGTTGCAGCAACCTCAACCTCAAATTCAAGCCACCACAAGTAAGGTACTAAAATTAATTCTTACTTGCTGCACCGGTGTGAGTCTACGATCTGTTAAGTTTAATAGCATGATGGAGCCCAAAATAAAGGAGATCACTACCAGAATGCAAAATATTGTAACTGAAAAAGACAACCTGGAGTTGAGAGAGAATATGGGAGGGAGGTCAAGAAAAGTCAGTGAAAGACTACGCACTACCTCTCTGGTTAATGAAGCCAAAGTGTATGGTATTGGTAGGGAAAAAGAGGAGGCAATAGTTGAAATAATGTTGAGGAATGATTGGTATATGGAACTGTCCAAGTTTTGTTTCATTTCCTGAAGGGGGGTTGACTTCCAGGAAACGGACACAGCTGTATGTAAGTGTGAGAAAATGAATGCCCTGCCCAACAGCATGCATTATCACAACTCTCTTGAAGCATTGACAATAGAGAAATGTCCAGGCATTGTATGCTTCCCTGAAAATGGATTTCCTACCAACCTTACATCAGTCAGGATCATAGACGTCAACTTGTGCAGAGTAATGTTGGAGTGGGGATTGAACAAACTCACCTCTCTTAAAAGACTCGACATTATTGGAGGATGTGATGACGGGGTGTCCTTTCCACCGGAGGAAGTAGGAATCAAACTTCCAACCTCTGTAACCAGACTAAATATAGAGAATTTTCTCAATATGGAAACCCTCTTCTCCATGCTTCAAAACCTCACTTCCTCGGAAGTTCTGATTTTGTTTACTTGTCAACGCTCAAAAACTTTCCAGACAAGGGCCTGCCTCTCTTACTTAAGGAACTACGTATTAAAGAATGTCCAATGATAGAAGAAAGGAGCAAAAGAATGAAGGGCAGTATTGTATGGCCCCCCCCAATACCTCTCATCACCGAATATTAAAAAACTGTTTGTTTTTAAAACCATACACCTTTTTATATGCTTGGAATTGTTTTTTTTTTCCTCAATTAAAAGTATTTCAAAGTGATGGAAGAGGATTTCAATCAATGCAAGGCAATAATCATGAATTGTTTTTATTTTATTTTTCATATTTCTTTTGTTTGATCATTCCCATCTCTATTTTTTGGATATAATAGTTATTAGAAAATTATCATGTCCTATAAAAGTTTAATATATGATGTTTACAAGAGCCGCCAGCATACTACCTTAAAATAAATCAAGTAAATCAACGTGCTTTTCTTTTCAACTGCCTGTGAATAATTATCATATTCAGCTGCATTAACGATCTCAATAGTCATCAAATCCTGGCCGAAAGATTTCTCTATTCCTCTGGCAAATGCTAGGAATGGATGGTTAGAGTCCAACTGGTAAAAATACAGCTATAACATGAAACTTCTCTGTAAGTAATTACTGCATTTACGATTTCATATGCAATTATATTTGAGCATAAGCAAAGAAGTTAATATTAAGAAAAAAAAAAAAAAAAAGATTGCATCAACTTTCACAAACAAAACAGAATTACTAGCTTCACCAGTTCAAACTCTCCGCAGTCTTCCCACCCAATGCACAGAATCCACCACCTGTTCGTGAAGCATATGTAAAGTTGAATAACTAAAATAAGCAAATGATATGAGCTTAGAAAAGAATGTCTCAAAGATTTTATGCTTTGAGTTTTGATAGTTGACTGATCTCTTCTTATGTCTAAATTATGTATTTATAACAAGAGTAAACGACTTTTTCCCACCCAAGGTTTGTGGTTTGCCTAATGACATTTCTCACCCAAAAAGTTTCAAAATACCACTTTCTCACACCAAAGTTAATATTCCGGTAACTACCAAACCAAAATCCTATCGATTCCAATGGCGACAATTCTCTCCGTACCACCATTTGAACCTTCGGTCTCCTCCTACAAAACCTCTCTCATTCTTACACTTGATTTCCGTCAATTACAACCGGCGCAAAGCTAGAGGTTTTTTGTTCTTAGCTAATTTTCGGTGATTCTAACTACTAAAGTTCAGTTGGTTACCATCATTCGATCAAAGCTTCCACTCTAGAAAGTCCTTTTATCCTGGTTTTGGTAACTTACTGAACACTGATTAAGAAAGTGAAGTATATTTTGAGTATTAAAGGGTATAAATTCTGTGTAGAAAAAGTAGTATCTTGAAACTTTTTTGGTGGAAAAGTGTCATTAAGGCAAACCTTGGGTGGGAAAATGTTGTTTACTCTTTATAATAAATACAAATAGAACTATAAAAACTTTAAAAAAAAAATTTGTTTACATTTATCCATTATATTGCAGAACAATATCAGAATGGGTTGTAATTAGTCAACATCTACCAACTATCAGTAAAGGCTGATGAAATTAATTGCACCCTTCATTAGGCACAACTTTTCCTTGGTTTCTTTGGGGCTTTTAACTTCACCTCCCTTACATATTTTAAGTTACATAACGTCCCCTGAGGTTTTGACAGTCCCTTGCCAGTTGCCACTACCAAGGATGAAATGGGATGGAGAAAACACAATTATTCTTTTGCCCTTCAGGATTAATTTGTATTACACATTTTTGTTGATAAAATAAAATATTGATGAATAATAATAGAAATATACTCACCAGCGACGTAAGGGCATTTTTGTTGGGAAAAGTATCATGGTGAAGTAGATTGGTTGGAAACGAGTCTCACAGTGCCCATGGTGCTCCATAACTCGCAGCCAGTCATAAGCAAAGCTCGACCACGTGGAGGTGAAAAGATTGAATTTTGCTTGACAGTTTTCAACTTCAAGGGAGCTGGTGTTGTTTTCTGTGAAAGTAAGGGAAGGTTACGTTACCGTAGAAACGTAAAGGGTGCAGCTATTACTTCATGAGCCTCAACACAGGGTAGATGTGTGGACCATGGAAACCTGGAAGTAACGACGCGGAATGGAAAATGCCGAGAAAGGGCGGTGCCTGTGAAGTCAAGCCATAATAATTTAATATGGCATTTTGACTTGGAAAACGACCTAGCACCCATATTACATGAATTTCAAATATAAGAGAAGATATACAGAAGATTTCATATTTTCTTCCTTTACTTCAAGTGACTTCCCTATATGATTTCCCAAAATTCCTCTGTTTCACCAAGACACCATGTCTATCATTGGAGAGGCAATTCTTTCTGTCAGCGTTGAGATCTGATTGAAAAGTTGGTTTCAGCGTTGGTGTGCAATTTGGTTGCGAAGAGCAAATCCAAGCGGACCTCAAGAAGTGGGAGAAAATAGATGGAAATCATGCAGTGCTTGAAGATGCAGAGGAGAAACAGACCATGAAACGTTCGGTGAAGATCTGGCTTGATGACCTTAAAAACTTGGCTTACGACGTGGAAGCATACTAGATGAGTTTGCAACAGAAGCTTTGCGGAGGAAGTTGTTGCTTGAAACTCAACCTCAACCTCGACCTGAAGCCGGCAACAGTAAGCTACAGAAGTTACGGAAGATCATTCCTTCTTGCTGCAACAGCTTCAATCAAAGATCTTTTAAGTTAAAAGATTCAATTCCGCGATGGCATCCCAAATAGAGGAGTTTAATACCAGATTGCAAGATATAGCAACACGGAAACAACATCTGGGTCTGGAAGAAAATTTCGGAGGAAGGTCCAGAAAAGGCAGCCAAAGACCACAGCGACCTCTTTGGTGGAATGGGCCAGCCAAAGTGTTCGGCAGGGAACAAGATAAGGAGGCAATAGTTAGTTTATTGATAGATGATGATTCAAGTACTAGTAATGGATTTGCTGTTATTCCTATAACTGGGATGGCAGGGGTGGGCAAAACAACTCTTGCTCAGCTTGTCTACAATGATGACAGGATAGAATCTCATTTTGGTTTCAAGGCTTGGGTTAGTGTTTCTGAGGATTTTGATATTATCAACATAACAGAAACAATTTTATGTTCCATCGGCGCTGAGACTGGTAATATTAATGATCTAAACTTGCTTCAAGTCAAGTTGAAGCAAAAACTGTCTGAAGTGAAATATTTGCTTGTTTTAGATGATATTTGGAATGAAAATCCCAATTATTGGGCTACCCTAAGCCAACCATTTGAAGCTGGATTACGAGGAAGTAAGATTATTGTCACAACTCGGAATCGGGGTGTTTCATCTATGGTAGGTACACTGCCAGCGCACCAGTTGAAAGAGTTGTCAAATGAAGCATGTTTGTGTATATTTACTCAACATTCATTGGGCAGAACAGATTTTAACATGCATCCACACTTGAAGGAAATTGGAGAAAAGATAGTGAAAAGGTGTGATGGTTTGCCTTTGGCAGCTAAAAGTCTTGGTGGTCTGCTGCATGGTAAATATGACATCAACGAGTGGGAAAACGTACTAAATAGCAAGATGTGGGCTTTACCAGAAGAGAAATGTGACATTATTCCAGCTCTTAAAGTAAGTTATTATTATCTTTCTTCACATTTGAAACGGTGCTTTGCATATTGCTCACTCTTTCCAAAGGGTTATGAATTTGAAATGGAAAATATTATTTTACTATGGATGGCTGAGGGTTTATTACAACCTGAAAATAATGTGAAGAAAATGGAAGAATTAGGTCGTGACTATTTTTGTGAGCTAAAATCAAGATCATTTTTCGAAGAATCAAAATCGAGTAGGTCAGTATTTGTGATGCATGATCTTATTCATGACCTTACTTAGTGGGCTGCAGGAGAAGTATATTTTAGAATGGAGGATACACATGAGAGTGACAACCAGTATGTTTTTTCTAATAATATTCTTCGTCATTTATCTTACATTAGTGGCCCCCTGGATGGCATTGAAAAGCTTGAGGCCTCAAATAACATCAAAGGTTTACGAACTTTCCTGTTATTGATGATGCAAGGGAAGGAATCCTTTTACTTGCCCCGTGAACAAAAAGCTTTTATTCACCCTAAGCTTGCGTTTCACGTAAAGAAAAATCACGATTCCTCTTGCATAGAGGAAGCTGTTATTCATCCTAAGTTGTGGAAGTTACACTGTTTAAGGGTTTTATCTTTGCACATATTTTGCATTCGGGAGCTGCCAAATCAAATTGGAGATTTGAAGCATCTACGTTACCTTGACCTTTCCTACACTTGTATTGAAAGTTTGCCTGAATCAGTGAGTACTCTTTACAATTTACAAGCACTTGTACTAGAGGGCTGTGCTCGTCTAAGAAAATTATGTGCAGACATAGGCAATCTAATCAATCTACATCATGTCAATATTTTCAAAGTAGATTCATTGGAGCAAATGCCTTTAAGGATCAGTAAATTAACTGGTCTCCAAACACTGTCTAAGTTTGTTGTGGGGAAAGGTGTTGGCTCTGGAATAGCAGAGTTGAAGTCCTTAACTCACCTAAGGGAGAGGCTTCACATTTCCAGGTTGGAGAATGTTCATGATGCTAATGATGTTGAGGAGGCTGACTTAAATGGTGAGGAGAACCTCAATGAGCTAGTTTTGGAATGGAAGTGCAGTGGTGTAATTTCAAAGCCAGGGGAAACTCAAATGCAGGTACTTGGCATGCTACGACCTCATCAAAATATGAAAAAACTCATTATCAGAGGCTATGATGGTATAAAATTTCCAACTTGGTTAGGAGATTTCTCATTCTCAAAACTAGAGTGTTTAAAATTCCAATATTGCCGCAAGTGTATTTCCCTGCCATCAGTAGGGCAACTGCGCTCCCTCAAGGACCTTGTTTTCAAGGGAATGAATGGAGTAAAATGCGTGGGTTTAGACTTCTATGGAAATGGTTTCTCAGCCCCTTTTCCATCACTTGAAATTCTCCATTTTCTTGACATGAAAGAATGGGAAGAATGGGTTCCTCATAGACCTAGTGAAGAAGTTGAATGCTTTCCTCAGTTGCGAGAGCTTCGTATTATACGGTGTCCAAACTTGCGAGGAAGATTGCCGAAATGTCTTCATTTATTGAATAAGCTTGTCATTGAAAAATGTAAGAAATTCTCGGTTTCAGTTCCAAGTTTTCCAGCACTTCGTGAATTAAAAATTGGTGGATGCAAAGTGGTGGAGTGGAGTACAGTGGACCTCAGATCATTGAAGTCGGTGGTACTTTCCAGAGTGTCAAATCGCGTGTCTCTGGCAGAGGGTTTTATGCAAGGGATGCCAAATTTAGAAGAACTGACAATTTCTGGTTGTAGGCAGCTAACATCTTTCTGTGAGACAGAAATGGGATTACACCAAGATATTAGCTCTCTCCATCCCCCACTGTTTTCGTTGATGACAGAGGAAGAAGAAGAGCAAGGACAGAAAGGGTTGCCCTGCAGACTCCAATATCTGGAATTGGGGAATTGTGAATGCCTTGACAAGCTACCACAAGCATTGCACAATCTCAGTTCCCTTAGAGAGTTATATCTAAGGAACTGCACAAATCTTTTTTCTTTTGCAGGAATTGGCGTTCCTTCCCAGCTGAAATCCTTCAGAATTGAGAATTGCAAAGCTCTGGAATCTTTTCCCGAGGCATTGATATCCAGCAGCAACATATCTCTTGAAACAATTGTCATTGAGAAGTGTTTAAATCTTAAATCTTTACCTGATGACATGAACAGGCTGACCAGTCTTCAAAAGGTTATATTACAGAATTGTTCAAGCATTGTCCGGTTTCCAGAAGGAGGTTTGCCTTCCACGAAACTGACAGAGCTCCGGATTAACGGCTGTGAGAAACTGATGGCCTTACCGAATAACATGCACAACCTCTCCTGTCTTCAAGAATTGAGAATAGAAAGATGTCCAGGCATTGTATCCTTCCCTCAGGATGGATTTCCCACCAACCTTGCGTTCTTAATGATGAAAGATGTCAACATCTGCAAGCCTTTGTTCGATTGGGGGCTACACAAACTCAACTCTCTTAGAATACTGTACATTAGAGGGGGGTGTGATGACGTGGAATCCTTTCCACAGGAGGAAATGGAAATGACACTTCCTACCTCTCTAACCACCATACAGATTTGAGAACTTTCCAAATTTAGAAAGGCTATCTTCAGTGGTTCAAAGCCTCACTTCCTTAAAGAAACTATCTATCCTTCATTGTCCAAAGCTCAAATACTTTACAGAGCAGGGCCTGCCTCCGTCGCTTTTGAAACTATATATTGATGAGTGTCCTTTGCTAGAAGAAAGGTGCAAGAAGGATGAAGGACTCTATTGGCCCATGATAGCCCACCTACCTCCTGTCTCCAGAGGTTGGAGTGTAAACCTCTGGTAACTCATAAGAAGAGGACTGAATTCAATTCAGTTTCATAAACCATCATTCCCAGGTATGTCAGTCTAAATATATGTCCAACAAATATTTTGGTTCTTGTTGATTCTACGGAATCTGTATCAATTCTTATTCATTTTCTCGACCTAAACAGCCAATTTCACAATTCTGCCCATACTTGACTTGTTTTGAACATTTAGATTGTTAGAAGTTNAGAAATGGGATTACACCAAGATATTAGCTCTCTCCATCCCCCACTGTTTTCGTTGATGACAGAGGAAGAAGAAGAGCAAGGACAGAAAGGGTTGCCCTGCAGACTCCAATATCTGGAATTGGGGAATTGTGAATGCCTTGACAAGCTACCACAAGCATTGCACAATCTCAGTTCCCTTAGAGAGTTATATCTAAGGAACTGCACAAATCTTTTTTCTTTTGCAGGAATTGGCGTTCCTTCCCAGCTGAAATCCTTCAGAATTGAGAATTGCAAAGCTCTGGAATCTTTTCCCGAGGCATTGATATCCAGCAGCAACATATCTCTTGAAACAATTGTCATTGAGAAGTGTTTAAATCTTAAATCTTTACCTGATGACATGAACAGGCTGACCAGTCTTCAAAAGGTTATATTACAGAATTGTTCAAGCATTGTCCGGTTTCCAGAAGGAGGTTTGCCTTCCACGAAACTGACAGAGCTCCGGATTAACGGCTGTGAGAAACTGATGGCCTTACCGAATAACATGCACAACCTCTCCTGTCTTCAAGAATTGAGAATAGAAAGATGTCCAGGCATTGTATCCTTCCCTCAGGATGGATTTCCCACCAACCTTGCGTTCTTAATGATGAAAGATGTCAACATCTGCAAGCCTTTGTTCGATTGGGGGCTACACAAACTCAACTCTCTTAGAATACTGTACATTAGAGGGGGGTGTGATGACGTGGAATCCTTTCCACAGGAGGAAATGGAAATGACACTTCCTACCTCTCTAACCACCATACAGATTTGAGAACTTTCCAAATTTAGAAAGGCTATCTTCAGTGGTTCAAAGCCTCACTTCCTTAAAGAAACTATCTATCCTTCATTGTCCAAAGCTCAAATACTTTACAGAGCAGGGCCTGCCTCCGTCGCTTTTGAAACTATATATTGATGAGTGTCCTTTGCTAGAAGAAAGGTGCAAGAAGGATGAAGGACTCTATTGGCCCATGATAGCCCACCTACCTCCTGTCTCCAGAGGTTGGAGTGTAAACCTCTGGTAACTCATAAGAAGAGGACTGAATTCAATTCAGTTTCATAAACCATCATTCCCAGGTATGTCAGTCTAAATATATGTCCAACAAATATTTTGGTTCTTGTTGATTCTACGGAATCTGTATCAATTCTTATTCATTTTCTCGACCTAAACAGCCAATTTCACAATTCTGCCCATACTTGACTTGTTTTGAACATTTAGATTGTTAGAAGTTGAATTTATCTCACATCACCAAATTGATGGTCTGTTACGATGTATATATGTGGTTGGTTCGTTTGAGCTAACTTTTGAGAGTGAGTTAGCCCATATATCATAGTATCAACCCCAAATTTGTTTGGGGTGGTGTTGGGGGTTGAACTATTATTATGTATATATATAGTTGGATTCTGTCTTCTCTTTTGTCATTGTTTATTTTACTATTAGTGTCATCTTTGTGTCAGGGAAGAAAGTTTTTAACTGATATATTTTAGCTGGTTGATACTAATTTTAATTACTGATAATTTCAGTTATTTCTAAGAATCAACTGAACACATAATCAGCGGAGCATCATTTCCTGATATTGAATCCTTTTCGGAGAATTGGCATTCGATATAAAGTTCTTATATCAAGTAATACAGTGTTCTGGTTGAACGGATGAGAAAGGTTTCGGTGATCAAACATGGTAAACAGGAGAAACATCTCATCTTAAGGTACTTTCCAGTGTCATAACTCAATTGGTTTGTTGTCTCTTTAGGCTTCCTTATGTTCCAGTCCTTCAGAAGGAGATTCCATTATCTTCGATTCGTTGACCATGTTTACTTTATATCAAACGCTCAGAGTTGTTGGTCTTGTAGTTTCAGTTGATCTTTTCATCATCAGCAGTTTCATTTATTCTGCATTTAAGGCAAGAGATGATATCTCCTGATGAATTTACTGCCATTAAAAGAATTGAATGGACTAGGGTGATTAGTTTCTTCTTTTTCCTGCACATTAATATATCAATTCAATAGTCTTACACAATCTCATTTTCTACTTATTGATTTTTGTTTCTCCAGATGGAAAAATGGAAGTTTTTGCTTGATTGTGTTTAATTGTTTCCCTACTTGAATAGGAATATGCTTTAAAAATTGGCACATTATGTGTTGGCATCAAAGGGATGTTGGCTTCACAATACTCAGGAATACACACTGCAGTGTTCTTATAAATTCTGGAAATGAAATAGGTTGGTAGATTTTAAAAGTGACTATTTCTTGAAAAGAATAAACTTAAAAAAGGTTTTGTAAGTAATTCTCACTTTATCTGCTTTTTTTTTTTTTTTTTTGTTTTTTTTTTTGGCAGACAAAATTATGAAGCTCAAGAGCTAGAACAGAAAATGAAGGATCTAGCAAATTAACTACAGAGCAATTGTTGAAGAACTATATTACATGAAATTTCACTTTGTTTGCCTCTGATAAATTGTTGGAAGCAAGCAGAAATCGTTAATTCAGCCATTAGAGGTCGCTTCACGGTGATGTTATGTCTCGGTGTATCCTGCTGACTATTTTCTGATACGAATCCTATTGCTGGCAGTCTCAGCACAGTTTATTACTTCCATTTTCATGGTATTTGTAGGAATTATTGCCAATAGCTGGAGTTTAAGTTATAATAAAACAATTCTTTTAACTTCATGTGAATCATGTCAATGTTTTTCAGAATCGTTTTCAACTGTTGAATGAAAAATCGTTTTTGCGTCACAAACCCAAATGTTCATTTCCAGTAATACAAACACCATAAACAACGACTTCCTCATAAACAAAACAGGGTATAGCCGTCCCTCAATAATAAACAAAGCAGAGTATATCATAAGCTTATCAAATAGATTCAGAAGTTCTCTTCTTTGGGAATACCCTCCTCTGTTTTAGCAAAGGACTCTACCAAAATAGAGTCTAAAACATAGGTCAAGAAAAGGGATACCCAGGACATACAAAACAGAGCTAAAAGCATACAATTCCTTGCATTTCACCAGCATAGTTTGATCTGTTTTATTGAGATAAATATGATGATGTGATTAGCTATTCTCATAATCGTTATTAAATCCTGGCTGGAAAGATTTCTCTATTCCTCTACCAACTGCTAGGTAATGGATGGTTATAGTCCATTTGGTAAAAATACAACTATAACATGAAACTTCTCTGAAGCAGTTACAGCATATATCAATTTCATATGCAATTAAGGTTAATTAAAAATGGCATTAGTTAAAATGAATAAAAGGATTCAACTTATATGTAACTGTTCTGCTATTTTTTTTACCTTGAGCTTCAGCTTTCACAAACCAAACTGAATTTCTAGTTTCACCAGTTCAACATCTACAGTTTTCTAACCCAAGCACATAATCCACCACCTGTTCGTAAAGTATGTGTAAAGTTGAATAACTAAAATTAAACACTTTAGAAGAGTTTCTCAAAGATATATGCTTTTCTGATAGTTGATTGATCCTCTTCTTATACCTAAATTATGTATTTATAATAAATACAAATAAACCTATAAGTAACTCTTAAATATTTTTTTTTTTTTTTACATTTATCCATTATTAGAATGGGTTTTAATTTATAAAGATAAAGAGAATAAAGCATCCAATTTTAAAATTTCACAAAAGAAACCAAGATTATCTTCCTTCCGGTTCCTATTCGGCTGTCCCAGTTCATATATAGTATATATATTAACAAATTCAAGGGTAAAAGAGTAAAATACACCTAAATTTTTAGAATCACTAAGTTTAAAACTAGTAAACTACTTATATCCCAAAAACTCTGGAAACTACCACATAAACCTCAAAAAAGAAGGGACTTGACTAAATTTGACCAAACACAATTATGAAATACCGTAATTATATTTTGAACTTGACTAATTTACCATAAAATTTATTAACAACTCATTTTTAAATAAATAATGTAAAATAACTAATAAAGTTTAAAAAAAAAAAAAAAAAAACTTAAACAACACAAATCCTTAACCTAAAAACACAAGTACTAAATAAAAGAGGAATTAAGAAAAACTTTTAAATTTTTTGAAAAATTAAGAATACTTAAAAAGAAATACTACAAAAACCAATAAAAAAAAAAAAAAGAAAGCTAAAATCTAAAAATATTTGCCAAGTTCAATTTTTTTTTTTTCAGATTATTATTAATTTTTTTAACTTTTTACAAAGTAAGTTTTTCAGTTTTTAGATCAATTTTTTTTTTTAATTATTATCATATATTTCTTATTCTTTTTCATTTATTCAAAAAAAATCCTCATTTTTTTCTTTTTTTTTTTAGATTTTTTTTATTTGTTTAGATTCTTTTCTATTTTCTTACCAAAAGTTGTAATATTCATGGGTTTTGGGGGCTAATAGAGATGAAGTGCTAGTAAGTGGGATGGGTTACGACTAATGGGCAAAGCAGCTGAGGGCATTAAGGTCATTTATCCTTTTTGTAGTTAAAAGTAACAAAAAGATACCAACAATAGAAGGTTGAGTCATTATCAGTACCGAAGGAGGTTGAGAGTAATTACAAGTATCACATAGGGTCTTTTGGATTCGACCCAACCTCAAGATAAAAGGTAATTGACATATTTGTAATTAAAGTTAACACAATAGGCTTTTGCTTACCGTAATTCAGTCTAAATGGGGAAAGGGATACGTGTTAAAAGGAGAGTGACCCGATTGATCTTGCAACTTCACAAACGATGGTCCATAGCACTCCCCATCCTAACATTATCTTGTTATATTTTTAGGCATGGATAACATGGTGATGAAAGCATGGATGAAAGCTTTCCTTTTCTTTTTTATTAGATATTATAATAATTTGTACTGCTATTTATTTAATTTGAAATTTATTTTCTTTATTATAATTTTTAGTGAAATAATATAATTTTAATGTACTTTATTTGCGATTTGGTATAATATGATTATGAAGTTTTGTATGCATTCCACTATTTATGTGTTGTTAGTAATCTTTTAGCATTGTCAAAAATTAGGAAATTACAGCAATAGTTCAGTAACAATCGAGAAGTAAATGATTACAAAAGTCCACAAAAGTGGCCCATCTTAATATGTGTTTATATATATAGTTTAGAATCCGAATACAAAATTACTTATAAGAATTTAATTATATTATATTTTATTGCTTAAATTGTTAAAAAAAGAATGTTTTAATTAATTGCTCGTGTTGCAGATAGGGCTGCAAACGAACCGAACAGTTCGCGAACGTTCGTTGTTCGTTCGATTACTGTTCGATAATGTTCGCGAACATTTGTTCGCGAACAGTTCGATAATTGTTCGATAATATGTTCGATCGAGTTCGAACAGGGGTTGTTCGTTCGATTATGTTCGCGAACACTATACGTTCGACTAATTCATCCGTTCGCGAACAATCGTTCGATTGTTCGTTCGTTTATGTTCGAAAAACATGTTATGCATTATTATAATTAAAAAAAAAAATTCCATTTTTATATTATGTTTGATTGAGTTTGGATGAATTTTTTTTAATGGTAATCAATAATAAAATATTATGATACTTTTGTTTTTCTTATATATATAATATGTTTGGATTTTTTTTTTTCCAAATGTCATCAATAATTAAATATATAAGTATATAGCATTTTAATTAAAAAGTAATAAATTACTATGATACATAGCATGACAAATTTAATAACATAATAAATTGTATAATCAAGTGATAAATAATATAGTAAATCTAATAACATAATAGCTTCATATTTTTCTAAATGTAATCAATAATTAAATATTATAAGATAACATTTCAATTAATAAATAATAAATATAGTATGGTAAATTGATAAACATAACATATTGTATAATCAAGTGATGTATAGCATACCAAATTTAATAATATAATAGTTTAATTAAACCTAAATTAATCACACATTTGTATTGATCACATATTACAATAAACTCTCATATCACTATGAATTTATAGGTGTTGGTACAAAATAAATATGTAGACAGTAATGATAATATATATATATAATTAATCACACATATGTATTGATCATATATTACAATAGATTTTCATTTTACTATAAATTTATGGATGTTGATAAAAAATATATATGTAAACATTTAAAATATTTATGATAATTTATGTAATGATAATAAATATATGATAACCTATAATTTTGGTAATTTCATAACATATTTAACCTATGATTAATATATGTATGATAATAATTTTGTATATACACAATTACACATTATATATAACAAATTAATCACACATATGTATTGATCATATATTACAATAGACTTTCATTCCACTATAAATTTATGGGTGTTGATACAAAATATATATGTAAACATTTAAAATATTTAGGTATTTACAAATTATCGAATGAGTTAGTCGAACAGGTATTTACAAATTATCGAACGAATTATCGAACGAGTTAGTCGAACAAGTATTTACAAATTATCGAACGAGTTAGTCGAACGAACAAGTTAGTAGAACGAGTTAGTCGAACAGGTTAGTCGAACGAGTTAGTCGAACAGGTTAGTCGAACGAACACGAACGAGTTGCGAACGAACACGAACGAGCTTTCTGTTAATCGAACGAACACGAACACACATCCTGTGTTCGTTCGAACACGAACACGAACACGAACAATCGAACATGCTTATCGAACGATTTTCGAACGGGCCCGTTCGTTCATGTTCGGTTCGATTGCAGGCCTAGTTGCAGATAGTCAACTAAATGACAGAATAAGAACCAAGACCAATGGCTCACTTTCATCATTATCCTTAACATTTGTGCACAAGGAGAGCAATAACATAAAATACAGCTAAATCTATTAATTCCAGAAAAAAAAAAAAAAAAAAAAGTCAAACACATGTGAATGAATTTCATCTCTGAACATTACATCCTAGAATATCTGACCTTGCAAACTATTATTTGACAATGCTAGGTGTTCTAATGAGATGCAACCCGCCAATTCCTCAAGTATTCCTCCAGTCAAGAAATTATTAGACATATCTAAATATTTCAACGACTTCATGTCACCAAATGAAGATGGAATACAACCTTCAAAAGTATTTCCAGAAATGTTGAAAGAATTTAACACTGGTAGATATGCTCCAATTTCCATTGGAATGTGCCCACTAAAGGAATTAATGGAGATATCTAATTCTTCAAGGAAAATCAAGTTTGCTACACACCACCAAGGGAAGGTACCTGTTAAACCATTACCATTGATACGTAACTGCACAAGCTGATGCATCTTACATATTCCTGAAATACAAACTGTTCTTTAACCGTTGGTATATGAAGCACAAGGGTAATTATAGATATGCAAATGTTCCTTAATCAATATGCGTAATAATTATTATAGTGCACAAATTTAATAAATATACTAGCCATGTGCACTATTTATTTTTATGTTGTTTTCCTTTTTAATAGAGTTATATATATATTTGAAAATTTTAAAAAGTTTTGTCTAGCATTTTACTCGTAAGTACATATGAGTTTTACTGTAACAATTTTATATCCCTGCGGGCTATGGATTAAAGAAATCTCTACATAACTATTGTGGAATTAAATAAATTTAAGAAGATAATGAAATTGAAATAATATTAAATAATATAAATTTTTTGATATATAATAATTGTTTATTTGAGACTTTAAATTTTCAATTTGCTTTTTAATAATCGAAAAGGATAAGAGTCAAAAATCCACAAATAATTTATGTTTCATCCATTAAATTTTAGATTAATACGTAATAGTTCACAAAAGTTTTAAATTCTTGAAACTAGGCAAATCTGCCAACAACATTAAATTTCACATACGCTAAATAGGATGTAAACTCAATGTTCTTATCTCAACTGTCAACTAGGATTCTAATATTCAGGATTTCGTGCTTCTAGCTAATTTCATATGGACTATCTTTTTCTATGATTATTTTTACGTCATATTAGTGGGGAAAGTTATTTTCTAGAAGAAAAGTAGTTGTAGAAGTTATCAAATTAGGTGCAGGTTTATATTTTTATAGACAACCAAAATGTTGTATATCGCTAATCTATAAGATTATATAGTAGATTTTTAATTTGGTATTTTCTTATATTTATAATAATTATCTCATATGGACATTTGATTATCTTTAATAATAAATGTTCCAATTAAATATTTTTAATTTCTTATTAATAATATAGATGGAATAACCTAGATAATTAAATATATTTTACCATTTTAGAGGATAGAATTTCATTACAGTAGTATATACCATTAACTTATCTATAATTAATTAATTATTTAAATAAATTATAAGAGAGATAATTATTTACTCTAATAAGTCATTTGATCAATATTACCTAATCAATTGAAGTAATGTACATAAAAAATATTACCTGTTTTAATCCTTGATTCATATCTATTTAAGTAATGTATCATAATATTACCTAATATAAATTTTCAATAAAACAATTAATTACACTTAGAAGGGGAAGGAAAAAAGTTACTAACCTTCATCAAGTGACGTGTTCTTGAAGGTACAGTTGACAATTGATAAATACTTAAGAGAAGTCATGCTACCAAGCATTTGAAGAGAGTTGTTGTTGTTGAAAATAGTGTTACTTATATCCAATTTTGTCAAACTCTTGAGCGTAGGCAATTCTACACATAAAGAAGGAAAAAAAATTGTTTTTTTTATGTGTAATTGAAATAAAGAAGAAATACCATAAACTAATTTCAATGTTCTATTTTATTTAACAAAATAAATTTAGAAAAGTGTATTCAAACATTTAACCATCGTTTAAGAGTAGTACTAATTAGATATTAATGATCTAAAAGACTAGAGTTAATCCGGCTTTGCATATTCATTGTTAGGTTTTGACTATCTTTTCCTAAATATTTTGGGACAAATAATCTCATGCTTTAAGAGACTTTTTAGTACAAAACCAATTGTATGTCCCAAACAAATTAACTAATCTTCTAAATTGGAAAATTTTCTCATTAATAATCAAATATTTAATGAAGAATACTAGACATAAATTTTTTTATATATAAATTAACCATTAATAAAATGAATAAAAGAGTGTATATAAAAATGTAATTAAATAAATTCAGATAATTATTTTTATTTTTATAACATGTGCTCGGATTATACTTTTAAATTAGCAAGAAAAGTTTTGGACTTTAGCCCTCGTTAATTAGATGGCTGCTACTTATGAGAAGGTTGTTACTTTTTCTCGTTAATTAGGAAGATTATCAATTTATGACCACTTATTTTAAAAACAATAAGTAAAATACCGTAAGTTGTAAAACTTGATTAAAAAGGGCACTTAACAAGGGTAATTATAGCTATGCAAATGTTCCTTAATCAATATGCGTAATAATTATTATAGTGCACAAATTTAATAAATATACCAGCCATGTGAACTATTTATTTCTATGTTTTTTTCCTTTTTAATAGAGTTATATATATATTTAAGAATTTTAAAAAGTTTTGCCTAGCATTTTACTCGTAAGTACATACGAGTTTTACTGTAATGGTTTTATATCCCTATGGTCAATGAATTCAAGAAATCTCTACATAACTATTGTGGAATTAAATAAATTTAAGAAGAAAATGAAATTGAAAATATTATTAAATCATGTAAATTTTTTGATATATAATAATTGTTTATTTGAGAATTTAAATTTTCAGTTTGCTTTTTAATAATTGAAAAAGATAAGAGTAAAAAATCCACAAATGATTTAATGTTTCATCCATCTTCAAAAGTTTTAAATTCTTGAAACTAGGCAAATTTGCGAACAATATTAAATTTCACATACGCTAAATAGGATGTGAATCCAATGTTCTTATTTCAACTGCCAACTAGGATTCTAAACTTCAGGATTTCGTGCTTCTAGCTAATTTCATATAGACTATCTTTTTCTATGATTATTTTTAATGTCATATTAGTGGGGAAAGTAATTTTCTATAAGCAAAGTAGTTGTAATGGTTATCAAATTAGGTGCAGGTTTATATTTTTATAGACAACTAAAATGTTGCATATCGCTAATCTATAAGACTATATAGTAGATTTTTAATTTGGTATTTTCTTATATTTATAATAAGTATCTTATATGGAAATTTGATTGTCTTTAATAATAAATGTTCCAATTAAATATTTTTAATCTCTTATTAATAATATAGATGGGATAACCAGATAATTAAATATATTTTAACATTTTAGAGGATAGAATTTCATTACAGTAGCACAAACCATTAACTTATCTAGAATTAATTAATTATTTAATTAAATTATAAGAGAGATAATTATTTACTCTAATTTGATCAATATTACCTGACCAATTGAAGTAATGTATATAAAAAATATTACTTGTTTTAATTCTTAATTCATATCTATTTAATTAATGTATCATCTTGTATTATATTACGTACCTGATATAAATTTTCAATAAAACAATTAATTACACTTAGAAGGGAAGGAAACAAGTTACTAACCTTTGTCAAAGGACATGTCCTTGAGGTCACAGTTGACAATTGTTAAAAACTTAAGAGAAGTCATGCTCCCAAGCATTCGAAGAAAGTTGTTGTTGTTGAAAGTAGTTTTACTTATATATAATTCTGTTAAATTCTTGAATGTAGGCAATTCTACACAAGAAAAAAAAATATGTGTATTTTCTTTATGTATAATGGAAATAAATAAGATATACCATAAACTAACTGGAAGATTAATCTCAATGTTCTATTTTATTTAACAAAATAATTTAAAAAAAGCCCATTCAACCATTTAACCATCGTTTAAGAGTAGTACTAATTAGATATTAATGATCTAAAAGACTAGAGTTAATCCGGCATTACATATTCATTGTTAGGTTTTGACTATCTTTTCCTAAATATTTTGGGACAAATAATCTCATGCCTTAAGAGACTTTTTAGTACAAAACCAATTGAATGTCCCAAACAAATTAATTAATCTTCTAAATTGGAAAATTTTCTCATTAATAATCAAATATTTAATGAAGAATACTTGACATAAAATTTTATATATATAAATTAACCATTAATAAAATGAATAAAAGAGTGTATATAAAAAATTAATTTAATAAATTCAGATATTTTTTTTTCTTTTTATAATATGTGCTCGGATTATACTTTTAAATTACCAAGAAATGTGTTGGACTTTGGCCCTCGTTAATTAGATGGCTACGCTTATGAAAGGGTTGTTACTTTTTCTCATTAATTAGGAAGATTATCAATTTAGAACTACTTATTTTAAAAACAACAAGGAAAATACGGTAAGTTGTAAAACTTGATTAAAAAGGGCACTTAATAGTTAACAGTTAACACCTAAATTTTGTTAAAATTAACTGTTTTAATAGCATTTACTATAATACCCTTATTTAAACTTAAGTGACATATGAAAACATAAGGAGACTAACATAACCCTGGCTAAAAAGGATATTCTTATTTTTCCATAAATTAATAATAGGCGTCTAATAATATATTTTTTTTCCTCTAAAAAAATTATTTTAATGTTGGTAAGAACATTCAATATGGTATAAGAGAAAGGATAATCTGATTTCCTACTAACATAGATCACATCACCTTGAAAATATGTTAACTGAATGTTCTTGTTACATATATATAAGGTACAAAATTTTGCTGAGAATTTATGCAATTTTATTTACTCTAATCAATTCGTTGGATCATTGTTTATATTCTAGAAAACATTTTAGACCCAGTTAAAAGTCATAATCTAACTTGTAAGGAGAGGGATAATTAACTGTTTAATGACATTTACTGTAATACCCTTATTAAAATTTAGTGACCAAAAAAAAAAAAGTAAAAGACTAATATAACCCTAAGAAGAAAGGATATTCTTATTTTGCCATAAATTAATAATAATTTAAAATAATATTTTTCTTTTTCTTCTAAAAGAAAATTATAATAGTTTTTTATAAGAAAACAAACTAAAATATTTAAAAGAGGTAGAAAATAAAATAAAAAATTCAAAAAAGAAAAGAATTAATTTATTATAGTCTTTTGCATGGAAGTCTCTACAGTTTTTTTTTTTTTTTTCAAATATTCTCAGTTTTTTAATATTTTAATATTTCATTTTCTACACAACATATTTTTATTGGCCATATAATATTTAACGGTTACTTATAGTCAAAATGTTGAAATTTCAAGATGCCCTTGAAGCAAGTTTATTTTAATTGAATTTAGTTGTTAAGTGAGCCTGTAAATAGAGTTTTATAACTTGTGATCTTTTTCTTGTTGTTTTTTAAAAAGTGATCCTAAATTAATGATCTCCTTTCTAGCATGGATCACATCATCTTGAAAATATTTAAATATTGTTCAATAATCTACACCAAATATTTTAATATTCTAAATTGAAAAAACATTGAAAAGAACATTCAATATGGTCTAGGGGCTAAACTGGAAAAAAAATCAGCAGGGTTAAAATCTTAAATATAAAAAGTAACTAGGAGGATTATGAATTTAGGACCACTTATTTAAAAATCAATAAGGAAAACTTTATTAAAAAGGCCACTGCACACTTAAAGTTTGTCAAAATTAACCGTTTAATGACATTTACTACGACACCCTTATTAAAATTTAATGATTATCAAAAACATAAAAAGACTAACATAACCCTGACAAAAAAAGGATAATCTTATTTTGCCATAAATTAATAATAACTATAAAATAATATTTTTCTTTTCCTCTAAAAAAAAATTATTTTAATATTTAAAATATTGAAAAGAACATTTGGTATAGGAGAAAGGATGATCTCCTTTCCTACTAGTATAGATCACATCACCTTGGAAATATTGTTTAATAATCTACACCAATTATTTTAATATTCTAAATTGAAAAACATTGAAAAAAAAAACATTCGATAATGAAAAGCCGGCATATCTGTCAAACATCATATTAAAAAAATAATAATAAAAAATAAATAAAAGAAGAAGAAGAACAAGAGGTTAAAAGAAAATAAATGGGATGTATACCCAATTCGGTGCACCTCATTGTTAATTACTAACATTTAATTTAATTTATTGTCCTAAAATTAATCAGATTGTTGCCTATGAGAAAACTTAATTTAAACCAATTGAATGCCTCCAACTAAAGATCTAGTATTCTAAATATAATAAATTTATATTATTATGAATATAGGATAGGCTATAATAACCTTAAATTCTTTGTTCAAATTTTTTATACTAAATAATAGTTACCCAACACTACAAAGAAAAAATATTTAACAATTAATTAGTCTGAATTAATATCATAAACAAGTTTTAGTCTTTTGATTTAGAATTGGTTTTCTTAATATTTACCTTCAAGTTTATAATTGAAAAACAAATATTTAGTTTCACTTTTAAAATTTCTTATATAGTGTGTATTCAATATACTATATACTCTTAAAGATATATTTATAATTTTTTGATTTAGCATTTATTTGATAAAAAGATTCCAAAATTATTTTAAAAATACTTAAAAATGCATAAAATTAATTCAACTTGTAGGGAGAGGGAAAAGTTACTAACCTTGGTCAAGTAGAGTCTCGCTAATGTCACTACTTGTAATGTAAATATCCTCAAGGGAAGTCATAGCCCCAATCACTTGAAAAAAGTTGTTGTGAAAAACAGTGTCACTGATATATAAATTTTTCAAATTCTTGAACGAAGGTAACTCTACAAAAACACAAAAGTTATTAGGAAGATTATTAATTTAAGACCACTTATTTAAAAAACAATAAGGAAAAAACCTTAAGTTATAAAACTTGATTAAAAAGGGCACTTAAGACCTAAATTCTATTAAAATTAACTGTTTTAATGACATTTACTGTAATACCCTTATTAAAACTTAGTGACATATAAAAATATTAAAAGACTAACATACTCTGACAAGAATAATGGATACTCTTATTTTGCCATAAATTAATAATAATTGTAAATTAATATTTTTCTTTTCCTCTAAAAAACTTATAATAGTTTTTTTATAAGAAAACAAACGAAAATATTTTAAAAGAGGTAGAAAATAAATAAAAAATTCAAAAAGAAAATAATTAATTTTTTATAGTATTTTGCACGGAAGTCGCTACACCTACCTACTTTCATGTCCTTAGCCATGACTGAAGTCAGAATTAATTGAGAGAGATAGAGAGGGTTATGGTGGGAGTAAAGAGTAGAGAGATGAATTTTGAGTGAAGAGAAGTGCGGAGAAATGGAGGGCATATAACCAGGCTAGCAGCGGCCAACAACAATAGCTGGGCCTGCTGTTGGCCCTGCTGGCCTAGACTTTTTATCATTTTAGTTTTTTTTTTTTAATTTTTTCAAATATTCTCAGTTTTTTAACATTTTAATATTTCATTTTCTTCACAACATATTTTTATTGGCCATATAATATTTAACAGTTACTTATAGTCAAAATGTTGAAATTTCAAAATGCCCTTGAAGCAAGTTTATTTTAATTGAATTTAGTTGTTAAGGGAGCCTGTAAATAGAGTTTTATACCTTGTGATCTTTTTCTTGTTGTTTTTAAAATAAGTGATCCTATATTAATAATCTCCTTTCCTACTAGCATAGTCTACACCAAAATTGTAATATTCTAAATTGAAAAACACTGAAAAGAACATTCAATATGGTATAAGGGCTAAACTGAAAAAATTTAGCAAGGTTAAATAAAATCTTAAATAAAAAAAAAATTGATGTTGACAAAATAAAATTACATTAATAAATAAAAAAGAGAAATAAAGTTGTTTTTAGTTTAATAAGTGTGAAAACAAGAGAAACAATAAAATGTAAATTTAAAGAGAGAAAGAAGGTTAGACTAAAAAATAACTTTAATTAATACACAGTTAGTGTTTCAAAGAATAAATGATTTAATAATCTATAAATCAATTTTCAATTCATACTACGAATCACTTCTCACCAAATCCTTTAATAAAAAAAATATTCATTTTTTTTTCATTTTTTTGTGGAATTTATAAATAATATTGAATGAATCTTAAAATTTGTCTATTGAAATGATGCATTAGACTAGACTTCTAATTCCACTTTTTCAGTTTTCTTGATCCTTTTTTAAGCAATAATAAATTAAACATGGTCTATTGAAATGAAGTACAAGATTTGAAAAAACCTCTATATAATTTACCTTGATCAGTTAACACGCCACTGACTTCACAATCATCCATAGACAAACTGTCAAGTAACATAAATGCTCCAATGCTTCGAAGAAAGCTTATATGGAGAGTTGAATCATATAACTGAAATTCTCTAACATTGGTAAAATTATTCAACTCTGTTGAAAAGGCCGAACAAATTTTAGCAAAGTTATTGTGTAATTATGACAATAATTTAAAGGAAAGTTTGTTTTTTTTTTTCTGTTTTATTAGGCAATATCAATGTACTTACTTTCAATATTATTGTAACTTACCATAAGTATTAACTGCTCCACTAAAGAAGTTGTAGTAGAATTCAACATTCTTTAGGGATGGGAATGAGCCTAATGTCTGTAAGAGACTGCTTCCATCACTAATACTCATATTGTGTAGATAAAGCCGAGTCAAGTTCCTCAAACTCGTTTCACCTGTGTGGTTGTGAAAATATTTAAACACAAATATTTTCAATGCTTTCTCAAATTCAAAATTAGAATAAAAATACAACTCTAAAATTTGAAATGTCCTCTTTAGATAAATATAGTACATGTGTGCTACTGTACTTCTCATAAAGCAGAGCAATGTTGGTAAACAATGAGAAATGTAAGTTTTCTATATTATTAATCATCAATAAGTACCTTTGGAAATTACAATTTTTTTAATCTCATTTCCGCCCATGGTCAACTCCTCTAAGTTGCTCAAAGAGTCCAATTCTAGCAAGAGTTAAAACAGAGTGAGTTAAAACTAATCAAAATGTATATAAGAAGACTTTAATTCAATAAACAACTTTCCTTAAGCCAACATTAATTACTTGTAGATACCCGTAGGCTTCAATATTGTCTTTCTAAATGAATATAAGTCTTATCCCTTTTGGCAAATCTCATTTCTGCTCAATTACTCTACCTTCTTTGTGTTGGTCAAAGAGTTTAATTAGGGGTGGGAAATTCTGATTAATTGAAACCGAACCGATTTTTCGGTTCAAGGTTTTACTTGAACCAATACCTAACCGGTTATGAACCGAACCAAATATATGGTTCGGTTCACTGGTTAACTGGTTTTTAAAATTAGAATGACTGTCGACTGAGAAAGTTTGGCCATGGGGCACCAGAACTTCTACTCTCAAATTCTAGCCAAATGTAGGAGAAATTTAAATATACAACTAAAAGTTTTGATATAAATTATAAAATATTAAATACACCTGAAAGGCCGAAAGTGATAAACTATCCAGTACCCATACTATTATTCTTCACCGAAGAAGTCAAATTAAGCCACCCAAATTTCATACATCTTCACAAATTCAAATAAACTTGAAAATTGGAGAAAAAGACTAAAAGAAAGAGAAAAATGGAAGAGAAGGTAAGACGGAAAAGAAAGATAAAACTAAAGGAGAAGAGATGGAGAAAAAGACCAAAAAAGGTGAAAAGAAGAAATGGAGGAGAAGAAGATGAAAAGGAAGATGAAAGAGAAAAGTGGAGGAGAAGACAAAAGATGATGAAAAAGGAAGATGAAAGAGAAAAGTGGCAGTGGCGGTGGGCTCTAGGAAGCTAAGTATAATTATAAGTAGGGTTTTTTTTTTTTTGTTGTTTTTTTTTTTGAAACTGGTTTTAAAAAAACCTATAAACTGAACCGAATAATCAGTTTATGAATTTTTTCAAATCGAAAATTGAACCTATTTTCAAAAAAACCAAATTTTTGGTTCGGTTTCGATCTGATTTTTCGGTTCGGTTCGATTTTGGTCTTTTTTCCCACCCCTAAGTTTAATTACAAAGTCAGCTAAAACCATGAGAAAATGAAGAAGATGTTTGGACAGAGTCAACTGAAGTTTCTAAAACCATGAGAGAAATTAAAGATGAGAAGCAAGCTTACCTTGAAGATCAACAGTGCCTTTCAATCCGATGTTAGTCAAATTTAGTTGTTTTAATGATGAGAGAGTAGACACATATGATAATATGCTATTATTGAACATGTTACCGGTTAACCACAGATACTCCAAGTTACTCAACCCTGAAACTAAAATCAATCCAATAATAATATTAATAATAATAACCGTACATAATTTTGTGTATCAATCTAAATATAAAACTGATAATAAAAGTTATGTCATTTAAAAGAACATCACCATTAAAATGGTTTATTCTCTAAATTGATTATAAGCTAGACTTAAATGCTTGAGAGATGAATGTTTGCTCAAACCTGGTAAAATGCGACTGTCATTGAGCATATTGTAACTAAGGTCGAGATCCACGAAATTATTCAAGTGTGATAATCTTTCAAAACCTACCAAGCAATTGTTGTTAATAAAGACATAGAAGTAAAATTTCATTATTTAAAAGTGAGGATGGAAAAACCTTCATTCTCAATGCAACCAGCTATGAGATTGCCATTTAAGTAAAGTATCTCCAATTCTTGGAAGGAAGAAAGCAAAGAAACATTTAGATACCACTCCCCTAATTCCTGATTTCTTGTAGAGCCAAGATCAAGAAAGATCACTCTGCCCGTTCTGAAATTGCAACCAACACTTTCCCAGTCACAACAGTCTAAATTTCCATGTCCCTCAACCCAATTTTGAAGACGGTTAGGATCATTGAAGAAATGTTTAAGTTGCAAGAGAGCAGATCTTTCTTGCTTCAAACACCCCTCCATCCTCAATCCTTGTAAAGAAATCAACATTGAAATCAACAACAGCCACGCCCTCACACATTTTAACCCCATTTCTTAATAACACACTGATTGCACTGCTTATGTGACTGCCAAGAGATTAGCTTTATGCTATTTATAATATGGAGACACTTGGTTCTTTATTGACTTGAATATCACCCTCACAAAGTGATAGCGGACATCCACGTGTTTAGTTCTTTCGTGATACACTGGGTTTCTGCTTAGATGAATCGTACTCTGACTGTTGGAATACACTGTCACCATAGAAAAATTGAAGCTTATATCATTATCAAATTTTCATATAAAAATTGTATTGTACGAATAGTGTCATTAAAGAAAATACCCAAATAAATATTAATATCCTTAGAAAATACCCAAATAAATATTACTCATGGGACACACGGTTAAAAATATGGGAAAACATATGCATCATAAATAATGTAATCATCCCACATAATCTTTATACATTAATGTTAATTGTTATATAATTTAGGATGTAAAAATTAAAAATTTGTTTTATTTTGTTATATTTTCAAATGCAAAACATGGCGAGGTTACCTGTGGAATGGTAAATTATGATTCAATTTTTTTTTTTTTTTTTTCTAATAACCTGCATTTTTTACCCAGCACTATTAGATAGTAACAAATTAATCCAAATTTTTAACTTTCTGTTTTCAAAAGGGGTTAGAGAATTTTATTTTTTATTTTTTTTTAATTTGATTTCTTATTCAACTGATTTTTTAATAAAAAAATTTTAAAAAAATTGAATTTATCATTTTGTCCTTTTTCAGTTAAAGTCAACAAACGAATTTTAACGAGGGGTGGGAAATTGTTTTTCTGAAATCTAACCTTAGGTGGGAAATTGTCATTCTCCCGTTAAACTAACAACCAAAAAGTGATTGATGTGTTAAATATTTGCGTTCATGAAATTAATATCTTTGAGCCGTGATTATTGGTTTTTCTTGCCTTTCTTCTTGTTTGCTCCTATATTAAATAATTTGTGGGTTGACTGACTTCTTACCCCATTGGAAAATAAATTGTGGAAATTGCACCTTAGGTGGGAAATTGTCATTCTCCTATTAAACTAACAACCAAAAAGTGATTGATGTGTTAAATATTTGCATTCATGAAATTAATATCTTTAAGCCGTGATTATTAGTTTTTCTTGCCTTTCTTCCACGATTTGCTCCTATATTAAATAATTTGTTGGTTGACTGACTTCTTGCCCCTTGGAAAATAAATCGTGGAAATTGTATTAAATCACAAAAGTCATGATTTTTGAGTCCGTTCTCATGAAAATATATGATGTTTATGAGCTGTGACCATTAGTTTTCCAATATGGCAATATCGTCAACTTGAATCATTTTTCCACAACTAGTATTGTAAATATATGTATATATAAAAATAATTGATTAAAATAAAAACTTATTCCTACTCAAACTCTACAAGTTCACATTTTATCTCTAAATAACATAATCTAAGTCTTGTGATGATTTCAAAATAGTATAATTTAATATTTAGTTTTTTCCACTATCTTATAAGATATAGAATAATATTGTTATAAAACAAAATATCGACAAACATAAAACAAAATATCGACAAACATAACCGTCATCATTTTCCATTTTTCATATTCTTATACAGTTTCATTGTAGTGATATAATTGAGAACATAACATTGCCATTTTTCATATAAAGGTTGTGTTGTATGAATTATGTCATGAAGGGAAAATGCTCTCAAGAGTTACTTGTGCTTTTTATGAGCAATTATGTCCGGGGAAATGTGTTGGTGATTATTTTCATATTTGATAATACTATGCATTGGTGAATATGAATGGAAGCTTGAATATAATAAGTTTGACTGTTTATATTCACTCTTCCATTTATTTTTTGAGATATCACTTTGTATGTAAAATTTTGCAAGATTTTTATATTTTTAGAAAATGAAAAGATAAAATATCACAACTTTTAGATAAAAAAATATCAATTGTATGAAAATAATAGTTTCCTAATAGATCATAATAGAAGAATAATATTTCCCGTTTGGTCTTTTGAATTGTTGAAAATTTGTAAGAAACTATGTGATTGATTTGATTTAATTAAGTAGTCATACATTTTATAGTTACACAATATGATTATATTATTAATAAATTCATAGATTTTATTTTTCGGTCATATACAAATTTGGAAATGAATTCAATTAGTTATAATGATGATGCATAATTTATTAAGTTATATTATAGAGTTAATGCAAAATAAAATTAGTATATGAATTTTTTGTTTCAACCATACTCTATATGTTAATTAATTTTTTTTTTTAAATTATAGATATAATAAGTTTTTTAATATAAATGGTATAATAAATTTCAATTGTTTAACAATTTAACAAATATAAAACCATATTATGCATCATATGTATATATATGAGTAATATATATCTTGAATTACATAGTTTTAATAACTAAAATAAGATAAATTGATTATTTCATGTATTAATAATCTTAATTAATCTTTCATATCCTTGCTTTAGGACTACTAATTTGCTCTCTCTCTCTCTTTCTCTCTCTCTCCCTATATATATCAATCAGTCGTTAATTATCAAACTAATGGCAATATATATATATATATATCAGTCGTTAATTATCAAACCAATAGTCGCAAGAATCTTTCACCCATGAATTCTTAAGAAAATGGTGGGGCCAAAGCTGGGTCTAAGTCTTGCAGCATTGGTGAGTGGTGACAACAAGAGTTTCTTACTATTCCTCTTTTTCTTTTTTTCTTTTTTTCTTTTTTTTGGGGGGGGGGGGGGGGGGGGGGGGGGAGGAGAGGAGAGACTTTGACCAAAAAGATTAACGTGTAGAAATTAGTCTTCTTTTTCTTTAAAGGGAACAGAGTTTGAAAAAAAATTAACATGTAGAAATTAGTCCTCTTTTTCTTTAAAGGAACCAGACTTTGACAAAAAAGATTACCGTATAGAAATTAATCCTCTTTTTCTTTAGAGGGGATAGGCTTTAATAAAATAGATTAGTGTATGGAAAATTGAGATTAAAGTAACGATGGTAATGACTAATGAATGCGATAACAAAGAGATCAAATATTTTTCAAATAAATTTATGATTTCCTTTGATCGATGTGGGAAACAAATTAATATATTTGTCATAAAAAGATTCTTTGATCAATAGGGTAGAAAAGGACAATATACAGGAGATTATTACAAAAGGCACTAACTTTGAAATAAAAAAGCATTGGTTCTATTTCCTCTTAATCATCTTCTCTCTTCTCTTACTTTATTTTATAATAAATCCAATGTTTTTTATTTACATGTACAAAAGATTTTTTAATAAAGAATTTTAATTTTTAAATGGCTTTTTATTGTTGTAGGACCAAGTTGTGGAAAACCAATTATCATGACTCATAAACATCTATTTCATGAATACTGATTAAAACATTATGACTCTTGAAACTTAATACAAATTTCATACTTGGGGAACCGATCCATAAACTTACAAAAATGTCAATTTCCTTACATGAACTTATGGGTCCTCGCCAATTTTCTTCTTTTGGTAACGAAAATCTCAATCAAATAATGGAATAAATAGAAGGAATTAAAGCATGAAAAGCTATTAGCCATTCTATTTATTTCATTATTTGATTGAGATTTCCGTGACCAAAAGAAGGAAATTGGCGAGTGAGCCATAAAGAATCCATCACCTCAAGGTTCATGGTCTTTCTTTATCTAGTTTGTTGAGATGTATGTTGACATTTCAACATTTAGAAGCCCTTCAAATATGTAGTTTAAGATAATATTTATTTTTCTGTCAATAGGAGATATATATATTGACATATCATTCTCCTCATTTGTTTTCAAATAAAAGACATGAAAACTAACATTTTCACAATTTAAACAATAAAGATTAAGTGGTTGTCAAATTCCATTATTTACTTGAATATAATGATGCAGTAAGGTTATATATGATTTCTATTTTTGTTTAATCATAAATACAAAATCAAAATCTCAAACCTAACCATTTTGTGTAGTCTTGAAATCTTTATGAGCTTTCAACTAATAGCGCGAATTGAAAGACATTTGATCTTTCTTTGTTCAATTTATCCATACATATTCACATTTCAACATTTAAAAACCCTTCAATTACGTAGGGTTGAAAATAGATTTATGCTTTTGTCCATACAAGATATATATTAACATATCGTTCCCTTTCTTTCTTTGTCTTTTAATAAAAGACTTGATTATTAACGTTTTCGTAATTTAAACGACAAATTTGCAAGATCTGATATTTTTTTGTTTAATTTGTCAAGACATATTTTCCTCAAACAGACTCCAATAATATGACCAAAATTATGAAAGTTGATTAGTGAATAATATGACCAAAATTTCAATATATGATTATATGAAATGCATAGGAGTTAAGTTATTAAAAAGTAGAGTAAGAAAAATTGTTGCCCATTCATGTTATTCCATTATTTGATTGAAATTGTCATGACCAAAATCAGTGTTTTAAAACCCGACCTGATTGAACAGGGACCCGGGACTTTCACCAGGCTAGGTTAATAATTTCCCTATTCACCCAAAATCCTAGAATTTGGGATGATGGTCAACGAAACAATTGAAGGCCGGGATGTTGGGGCTTTTGAATACAAGATCTTGTAATTTAAAACTCGTTATTTTCTTTTCTTTTATTATATTGGCTTGTTTAATTAATTATGAAGCTTCCTTAACACACACTCTATTTCTTAATTAATATTGCTATGATCCAAGAAAATTTAATTACATGGGACAACCAAACATATTAATTATCAATTTTATTATTGCTAATCTTTTATGGTAAATGTTTAAGGGATGATGTAATGTTAGACCGGTCGTCACGGTCACAAAATTAAACCTAAGTACCGTAGTTACCAGTAAGCAGGGTCAAATCCACAGAGAGCAAGACTAACAACCTAATGTATATTTGAGTTAACGAAAGAGAAATTGGCAAAATGATTGATTAAAACTAAGGAAACTAATTACTTGCAGGAAATTAAAAGCATTAAATAAATTGCTAACTAAAACACAATATTAAAAGCGTTGTCGCTACGGGTTCGGTTTGACTCAAGACCAACTCTCACAATTCCTCTCCTCGCTCTTCAATTTCCTAATCCTACAAGGCTAGGCAAATCAAAAGAAATATCTCCCAGCAATCTAGGCATAATCTATCCTGTCTCCTCGTCGTCTTAGTTACAAATCGATTGGTTAAAGACTATCATTGACTAACCGAAAAATGCTAAACCCTTAAACACCACTAGTTGGCACAACGTTAACAAGTACAACCTATCAACCTGTATCATCCAATCAACTAATTACACAATAAATGCATTCGTAGTAGAAATGATATTAAACGCTACTACAACTTGATTGCAATCAGTACCGAAGCAATTTAAAGTCATAATCAACATTCAATAATCTCAAACCAACATTCAATTATACGAAAAGTTATATAACAATAAACGTTCTCAATCGACATTATCAATTCAACACGTCGAGCATCAGAATAATATTAAAACATCGCAAACAAACTGAAACGAAAACAAATATAATCTGAATACAAGAAACTTAACCAAATATCCAATATAATTTGGGCTCATCCAACTAGTCGAGTGCTAATGAGGAGATCAATGGAGTCAATCTCGATCTCGCCTACACCGTAACAGACAACCGGGAACTCAGCCGCTCATGATGGTGATGACGGAGGCTGAAACGGAGCTGATCATGGCGAAGAGGAGGTAACCGATAGCGATATGATGCGAAGAAGGGCCGAAAATGACCAACGGACAGCCAGGAATACGAACAGCCGCACTCGCCGGAAAACGTTAATTTTCTGGTGGGTCTTCCGAAAAACGGTGGCGGAAATGGGATCCGAAGGTACCGATGGAAAGCTCTGGTGATGGGGGGTTCAGATCAGGTCCTGGGGAGGTGAGAAGTCACCGGAAATGAGCAGGATCTGGGCTGGAAGATGAAGAGGTGCGGCGGCCAAATCGCGGATTCCGGCGGTTTTCGCGACGGCTGAAGCAAGGGAAGTGTAGATCCGGCCGTGGGGAATGAAGATCAAGTATTGGGGAGCCGAATCGTCTCCGAAAAATGGCCAAAACTGGCCGGGAAGACGAAACGACGCGGTGGTGGGAACATGAAACGTCACGGCAGCCCTTAGTTCGCGATGGTGGCTTGTGGTGGAGGCTCGCCGACGGAAGGTGAAGGGTCGCCGGCCTGGAAGATAAAACGTCGTCGGCCGGCGACCAAATTTCGGTGGGAGGCTAGGGTTTGGGTTTGGGTTTGTGCGCGCGTCCTCCTTTCATGATGGTCACCTAGAAATTTATACCCATTGTGGCAAATATCCATTTGGTCCCTGCATATTAAAAAATGACAAAATCAACCCCTTGAAACATGACATTTTACCCCCTGAACAGCATAAATGAGACAAAATCACTCCTAATCCATAAACCACAACCTAATATCAACTCACACCATTTCTAAATTCATCCCAAATATGCTAAATTAATAAGAAAAACTCAAAATATGATTTTTATACATAAATTCATAATTTCTCTTAATTGTCTCAATATAACTTCAATTCAATTACATATGCATCAACGAAATAGTGTCACTTTCATGACTCTAACATGTAACACATACGCCTATCATTTAAGACATTGAATTTTCCTGTATAATTCATATGATGAATTAATTTCTTGTTGCTCAAAAATTTTAAAAGTTGGTCAATCCAATGTTTTTTATTTACAGGCACAAACCACTTTTTAATAAAGAATTTCAATTGCTAAATGGCTTTTTATTCTTGTAGGACCAAGTTGTCACTGCTCATAAATATATATTTCATGAAGACTGACTAAAATGTCACGACTCTTGAAAATTAATGCAATGCTCATACCTAATTTTCCAATGGGGCAAGAAGTCTACCCAAAAATTATTTAATGTAGGGTCAAGTCAGGGCTTATAGAAATTATTTTCCAATGGGACAAGTTGTAGAAAAAAAGTTCAAATTGTGGAAAACCAATTGTCACGGCTCATAGAAATTATTTTCCAATGGGACAAGTTGTAGAAAAAAGTTCAAATTGTGGAAAACCAATTGTCACGGCTCATAGAAATTATTTTCCAATGGGACAAGTTGTAGAAAAAAGTTCAAATTGTGGAAAACCAATTGTCATGGCTCATAGAAATTATTACGCTTTTAAAAGTTTTATATAAAAAACAATCACTGATTAATTAATAATTTAGTGGGACAACTGTAATAAACAAAAAAAGTATAAATAAACAAATAAAGTAAGAGTCTTTGTGAGTGGGATGGTCCAAAAGCCTCCAATTTGACAATTTCCTAGAGAGTGAAGCGTGTTAAGCATGTGAAGCCGATTAATTTCTAGGTATGAATTTGACAAGAAAACATCAAAACTTTAAATCCCTTTTGTTTAGAGGGAAGATCTATGTGAATAACATCATGTTTGTTAAATGTTAGTTGCAAGAAAAAAAAAAAAAAAAAGGATCAATTTCAATGACTATCCGGAAGTTTCTGATATCATTGATTAGGATATGTATTTTCCTCATAGTCATATACTGAGTGATAGTTTTAGAAATTTTAGAGATACTTTATGAAAATGTTATGGACATGATGTTCAATTATTGTAGATATATGGATTTATGTTTATTTGAGTTGGTGGGTGTAGGGAAAAAGAAGTGGGAAATTTTAAACATTTCTACCAATGCTACAAACTTTAAACATTTCTAGAAATGCTTTAAATGGTAGCATTCCCTCTTCATTTGGTGACATAACTCATTGGAAAGTTTGGATATGTCCAACAATTTATTGATTGGAGGAATTCATTTGGCAGTTTTTAGAGTGGCACACAATAATTTATCGGGCAAAACCCCCGATAGGATTGCACAATTTGGAACCTTTAAAGAAGGTAGCTATGAGGGAAATCCATTTTTTTATGGACAACCATTGCCATAAAGTTGCAATGCAATTGAATCACCATTACATAGACCAAAAGATTCAAGTATTAATGGAGAAGACAATAATTTCATTGATATAGATATATTCCATATCGGTTTTGTTGTGTCTTATATAATTGTGCTCGTAGGGGTTGTTGCAGTTTTGTTCATAAACCGTTATTGGTGTGTAGATGGTTTTATATTGTTGAGTTGTTGATAGCAACCTGTTATTATTTTGTTGTAAATCATCTCCATAAGTGATTTGATCATGAAATTGTTAGTTTGATTATATTAAGTCATTTTATGTTCTTGTTTAATTCCATGGGATCTCCGTCAATTCTTATCGATTTTCTGTGAATCCAAACAGCCAATTTCACTTTATGTGTTCACTCTTCACATTCACTTGCTTTGCACTGATAAGTTGTTTTAGGAGAATGAACACCTCATTGTTTTAGCAAGCAAATTCAATTGTTGGTTGTACTACATTTCTTAGGCATTTACCATTAACTGATAATTGAAAGTAGTAATAGTGATCAATATATTATATGCATTTTAATGGAGGATTTTCTGCAGCAATTTGTTAGATAAAAATATATGGAAATTCAAGGAATTTCTTGGTTTCCAACATAATTGCTTTAGTTACTACTGACTGTTTCAGAGTGCTCTGAAAATAAGCGCCTCATAATTCAGCAACCAAATTCATAACCTTCAGGATCCGTGATTAATTGAACTTGGCATGGCATATATACAAGCCACTAAAAAAATGGATTTTCTGCAGTAGTTGAGAAATGAATAATGATTTGGAATTGACAAAATTTATTGGCCTCAATAAGCTCCGTAGTCATGAATTTTTTAAGTCATGGGTTTAACTATACAGAATCAACATATGACAAATAAAACCAACAGCACCATTGATCCATCCTTGTGTACTCTATGATCCTCTTGAAAGAAAATAAGAAAAAATTGACAGGGAACAGTGTAACCAAGCAAGTGTTTTCCTCCATGTTCTACTCCCTTATCTTTTGGATTCCAACCCACCGTGCATAATCCACCCACCAGCTCATAAATTATATGCAGAGTTCAAACACTGAAATGACGAAAATTGAGCAAATTGATATGATATGGCTCTAGCATAGAGTTCCAAAAATCTTACATCAGTGATCCCAAAAACGTGTTGCCGGTTCGAACAGCAAAACATATTGCACTGAGTATAAGCTTATGTTGGTGTAACAATGGCTCTAGAATCCGCTGTTCAATAATTCCTGCAAGTACTTGATACCTGTTCAAAAAAGAATAGCCATCCTTTTGTTAGAGCTAGCTTTCATCTTTAGAAGGATTATTAGGGAAGAGAATCATCTATATTAAAGTTTATTTGTACTTCTTTTTCCCCGAGTATTATAATTCTCTTAGAAGCATAATTATAAAACTGAATTGGTATACATCTTGATGAAAAGCATTTTGTCATCCCAAAATTATATCCTCAACAACTTATAGCCATTTGCCAATTAGAGTTACACAGGAGAAATCATACGGTTTTATATTGTTTAAGTATCTTATTTTTGTCTTTTAATAAACTTCTATCCCTTTTTAATAATCTATTTTAAAATAATAATGATTGATAATATAATGTTTAAATTAAATTAAAGTTATTAATGGATCAATATTTATTTATTACCAAAGTAGTGTATACTAATATTGTAGTTTGAAAATGTAAATTAAATTAAACTAGGGACTATATACAAATGATAAACCCAGTCGTAAAAGTCGAATTTTGAGAAGGTAAAAATGTAAAACGTACAAACAAACAGGGAATTAAAAGATATTTGAAGGGTTGATATTATAGTTTGAAAACTAATGGGGTGAAATTGTATTTATTATTTTTATATTTTATCGCAGTCCCCATATCTGTTATGCAACGGAAACATAAACTCTAACGCTAGCTATTAAATATAATAATAACAAGTAGTAAAGCATAAATAAATAGCCAAAATTAAATACAAAAATAAAGAATACCAAGAATTAACGAGGTTCAGTATTGAAACCTACGTCCTCGGGCGCTGCAAAAGAAAACTCCACTATCTCCAAAACATTACAAACTTTTGGGCAATATAACAAATACCCAAAACAAAGGGAAGATACAACAAAACTTGCAAACTAAAAGGTCCTTAAAGAAAGAACCCTAAACAAAAGAAGTATAATGGAAGTACAACTTGGGATACAAATAACATTGATTTAGGTCCTTATATATAGGCCCCAAAAGTTTCCCACTTTTCATTCCNAATATTTATTTATTACCAAAGTAGTGTATACAAATATTATAGTTTGAAAATGTAAATTATATACAAAGGGTAATGATACCGTCATTGAAATAGGGTACTAAATTCATGCACCGAATGATATGACAAAATCCTGACCATTGATTAATTTTATAAGGCATATTTTATTTTGATATTCTAAATCCCTAATCCAATTTCAATTCCCATTGCTGCCGGTGAGCTTCTTTGTCCAACCGTCGGTGAGCTTCGTGGTCCAATCGCTGGTCACCTTTTGGATCTGCCGTGGAATGGTGAATTCTCTTTCCTTTTCCCCTTTGCCTGGTAATGGGGACTATGCGGCGTGACAAATTTCTGATTTAGCTCCAAAAGCAGTTTTATAGTGTGAGAGAAAATGCATATATATGCGCTGATGTTTCTGGTGCGAGATTGATTGTTTTTAGGTAACAAAATTCTCATCTGTTATCTGTTTATCATTGACATTGAATTTATTGTAGTTTTGATTACTTGTGTTGCTTAAATTAATCAACAACTGGAATTAAAATTCAACAACTCTGATCTATAGCTTTTGCACCCTTAAGTGTCAAAAGACCACTGAACTTTGCAGGTGATCTTGTGTCGTGCTAGTTTTGTGTACCTTTTAGGAAATTGTTTTCTCCTTGCTTTCGTCTGTTTCCTTTCTGCCAGTGTTGTGGGTTTAATACAAGTTATATTATTCTCAGTGTAGCATGCAATTGTAACCATAGTCCCAATTTTAACACTTTTGATTTCCATATTCATGGTGCTAAAGGTTTCATCTGTTGTTTGATTCACATTGTTCAAAGTTATTGCCATAACTATTCAGACTATGCTTAAATTCTCTTATACACGTTCTGTGTGCTTGCACTCTCCTTTTTGCTTACATATATACACAGAGGGTTCAATATGATTCACAATAATCCTATTTACATATCAGTTTAATGGTCTTGCTTAACACTAAACTGCCGATTGTGATTGAAACTGATGGTGGACATGGCAAAGTATGCTGAACTTTTACCCAAACAAAGAGAGATTTTTAACAGTCAGTTCATTTTTTGTTTGTTTGTTTCTGGTTCTTTTTTCTCCTATTGTTTATCATCCACAATAATTGTTATTGAATCAATTATTATTGTTGTTGATTGGAGGTGGGAACCAGTTAATATGCCAACTAGAAGGGTGGATGTATATATAAATACCATATAATACATCCAGTTTTTTTTTCTTTTGTTATGTGGGTACAATGAAATGAATGGTTCATTTTGTCTGGCTTAAAAAAACTGAAAGAAAATGAATAAATAGGTCAGCTGTGAAAAGGTTGATGTTCTATGGTCTTCCCATAGATCAAGTTTTTTTAATGTGTCTTCTCAAAAACGAAACAGTTGAACAGCATACAATGATAATTATTTGTTTGAATGAATGGAGCCTAGTTAATTAAACCTAACTGGCAGTGTCTTTACTCATGTTTAAATGTATAATTGGGGTTTAAAATTCTTCAAATTATTGGAAAATGCCAATCATATGCCGGCAGGATTTTCTTATTCCCCTACCCATGGCTTATTATTTTAAACTTTTTGTTAATATCTGGAATGTATAATTCTAACTATTGTAATTCCATATGAATTCCTGTCAGTAGTGTAACCTGCTTACTCCATTTTCCTGAAAGGCGCCATGTCTATCACTGGGGAAAAGCAGTTCTTTCAGTCACTATCAACATGGTGATCGAAAAGTTGCCTTCAGAGGTACCTATGCAATTTGGACACCAAAAGCAAATCCATGCTGCTCTAAGGAATTGGGAAAAAAATATTGGAGAAAATTTATTCAGTTGTTGAAGATGCAAAAGAGAAACAGATAATGAACTGGTCAGTGAAGATCTGGCTCTGTGACCTTAAAAACTTGGCTTACAACATCAAAGACATCCTGGATGAGTTTGCAACTGAAGCTTTGGGGAGGAAGTTGTGGCATGAACCTCAACCTCAAGCCTCCATAAGCGAACGAAAGAAGCTTATTCCTTCTTGCTGCAACAGTTCGAATCCAGGATCATTTAAATTCAATTCCAAGGTGGCGTCCCAAATAGAGGAGATTAATACTAGGTTACAGGATATTGCAACGCAGAAAGAACAATTGGGTCTGGCAAATAATTCAGGAGGGATGTCCAAAATAGTCAGACAAAGACTTCAGGAAACCTCTTTGGTTAGTGAAGCCAAAGTGTATGATAGGGAAAAGGATAAGGAGACACTTGTTGAATTGTTACTGAGTCATGATTCCAGTGCCGATGATGGAATCTTGGTAATCCCTATAGTTGGGATGGGAGGCGTCGGCAAGACAACACTTGCTCAACTTGTCTATAATGATAATAGAGTAGAAAATCTTTTTGCTGTTAAAGCATGGGTATGTGTTTCCAACGATTTTGATGTGTTGAGAATCACAAAAACAGTCTACAGTAATTGCTACTGGGAGTGGTGATAATAATGACCTGAATAAACTTCAAGTCGAATTGAAGGAAGAACTCTCAAAAAGTGGTTCTTGCTTGTTTTGGATGATATTTGGATGCAAAATTATAATCAATGGACCCTTTTACGCTGTCCATTTGAAGCGGGCCTGCCAGGAAGTAAAATTGTTGTCACAACTTGCAATCAAAGTGTTTCATTAATGGCGAAGACTGGTGTCGAGTATCTTTTACAAAAGTTGTCAAACTATCATTGTTTGTATATATTTGCTCATCACTCTTTGGGAACAAATGATATTGGCGTGCATGATCAAGAATTAAAAGAAATTGGTGAGAAGATGGTTAAAAGGTGTGACGGATTGCCTCTGGTGGCTAAAGCTCTTGGCGGCCTGTGGCACGGCAAATATGACATCAATGACTGGAGGGATGTGCTAAATAGTAAGATATGGAATTTATCAAAAGAGGAATGTGACGTTATGTCTGCTCTTAAAGTAAGTTACTATTACCTTGATGCCCCGCCCTCATATTTAAAACAGTGTTCTGCATATTGTCCATTATTTCCACAAGATTACGAATTTGAATAGAAGAAAATAATTTTATAGTGGATGGCTAAGGGTTTTTTGCATTCGCTTCAAAACTTGATAATAGAAAGATGTCCGACCATTGTATCCTTCACTGACGGTGAATGCTCCACCAACCTGACAATGCTTTCCATAATTGAGAGAGTGGAAAACTGAAGGCCTTGCCGAATTGCATGTTGAATCTCACCTCTCTTCAAGAACTGAAAATAGAAAGCTGTCCAAGCATAATCCTTCCCAAAGTATGGATTTCCCTCCAACCTTAAGTCATTCAAGATTAAAGGCGTCAATATCTGCAGGCTATTGTTCAAGTGGGGGTTGCATAGTTTCACCTCTCTTGAAATTCTTGAAATTAATGGAGGACGTGATGATGCAGTGTCCTTTCCTCAACTTCTTACCTATCTAACCTACTTGATAATTGAAGATTTTCCGAATTTAGAAACTCTGATTCTTGAAATGCCTGAAATTAATGTGAGTGATCTCACTTCATTCTAGCCGGCTATGATTGTTTCCTATATTTCCTCATTGCATTTTACAGATTCGGCTCAGTTTCTGTACACTCCGTTGATTTGGTCTATGAGTGCCTGTACTCTGTCCTGAGATGAGAATATGTAATGGAAAAAAAAAAGTAATTCTAGAGAATATACTTAATTTGGTGTACTTTCCTTTAGATGTATATTGATATAGAGATGATATTCTTCTATTTGTTATGAACTTGTTGGAAAACTTATCATTGGAAAATGTCAATTATTGCTAACACAATGTTATAAAATTATTCAAACATTGCAACATGTCAGTGAAACTTGGCAGCTTCAAGTCCAAGCTTTGAAATGCATCAATTACGTCAACTTTTTTATTTTCAACTTTGCATTAAAACAATGGTTGACAATTCCATTATACGTTAATTGCAATTTAATCTTGGCCGGTAGATTTCTGTATTCTACCCACTGCATTTGATACACAATAATAATTCAATGTGCCATTTTGACAAACCAAGTTAACCTTCTTCCTTTCCCAATAACTTTCTACAGATTTTCTGAACTTCAGTTTCCATAGTTCTTTTTTCCGGCAAAGACATCATGTCAATCATTGGAGAGGCAGTTCTGTCTGCGACTACTGAGATGCTGATCGAAAAGCTGGTTTCTGAGAAAGTTTGTTTCTGAGGTACTTGTGCTATTTGGACGCCAAGAGCAAATCCATGATGATCTCAAGAAGTTGGAAACGACATTGGTGATGATTCATGCGGTTCTTGGCGATGCAGATGACGAGCCGTTTGGTTAGGATCTGGCTTGGTGAACAACAAAACTTGGCTTACGACGTGGAAGACATACTTGATGAGTTTGCAACTGAATCTTTGCGGAGCAAATTGTTGCTTGAATCTCAACCTCAAGCCACCACAAGCAAGGGACGATAGCTAATTCCTTCTTGGTTCTCCAGATTGAATCCAACATCTTCCAAGTTCAATTCCAAGATGGCATCCCAATTAGAGGAGATTACTAACACCAGATTGCAAGACATTGCAACACAGAAAAAACAACTGTGCTTGAAAGAATATTCAGGAGGAAGGTTTAACACAGTCAAACAAAACTGCCCACAATCTCTTTGGTGAATGTAGCCAACGTTTATGGTAGGGAAGAAGATAAGGAGGCAATACTTGAAACATTGCTAAAAGATGATTTGAGCACAGATGATGGAGTCTCTGTTATTTCTATAGTAGGGATGGGAGGGATAGGCAAGACTACTCTTGCTCAGCTTATTTACAATGATGTCAAAGTGGAAAATCATTTTTGAACGAACAGAGGAAGAGAGAGTTTTCTGAATAATGCTCTTAACTTTCATTTATTTACAAGAGAGTTTATATACAAGTCTTAGCTGACTAATTACTGACTTACTAACTACTTAAACAACTAATCCAACTAATTAAAACTGACTAATTAACAACTTAACAAACCAGATAAAACGTGTGTTAAAACTGATAACTATTGAATTACATAAATACCCCTTCCAGTTAATTCCTGCATCCCCCCCTCAAGTTGGAGCTAGGTGACAATCACCTAAACCCAACTTGGACAAGAAATATGTAAAATGAGGAGCAGTAAGAGGTTTAGTGAAGAAATCAGCAAGTTGCTGTGAAGATGGAATATACTGGGGAGTTATGAAACCTGCCTTGAACTGATCCCGAACCACATGACAATCTATTTCCAAGTGCTTAGTACGCTCATGAAAAACTTGATTGGCAGTGATGTGTAGGGCAGCTCGATTATCACACCAAAGAGTAATAGGTAAGGAGAAAGAAATCTGCAAGTCTTGAAGCAAATAAGAGATCCATTGCAACTCACAAACTGTGGCTGCCATACTCCTGTACTCAGCTTCTGCAGTGGACTTAGAAACTGTAGTTTGTTTCTTTGTCTTCCATGAAATAAGAGAAGGACCGTGGAACACACAATAGCTAGTGAGAGACCTTCGGGAATCAGGGCAAGAAGCCCAATCAGCATCACAATAAGCTGTGACTGTAAAGGAAGAGTGAGCTGGAAAAAATAAACCTTTAGAAGGAGATCCCTTGAGATACCGCAGGATGTATAAGGCAGCATCCTAATGTTCTTGGCACGGAGAATTAACAAACTGACTTAGCTGCTGAACAGCAAAACTAATGTCAGGTCTTGTCAAATTAAGATACAATAAGCGGCCAATTAATCTTCTATACTGATCAGGAGAAGATAAGGGGTTGGAAGATTCTGAACTAAGCTTGCAACCTTTGAGAAAAGGAGTAGAAACAGGCTTTGCACCAACCAGACCTGTGTCTTCAAGGATATCCAAGATATATTTTCCTTGAGTTGTGATAAAAGTACCCCTGAAGAGCGACCTATTTCTATCCCAAGAAAATATTTGGCATACCCTAAATCTTTGATAGTAAAAACAGAATGCAGATAAGCCTAACCGCTGCAATATCACTTTCATTAGGGCCCATTACTAAAACTCATCAACATAAACAATTAGAGCCAAGAAACTATACAGAAGGTTTAGTAAAGAGACAATGATCATGCTTGGACTGAACAAAACCATAGGCCAGTAACTTAGTGCAGAATTCATGATTCCATTGTCTGGAAGCCTGTTTAGGCCATATAAGGATTTGTTTAGTTTGCAAACCTCTCTATTTTGTGCCTTAGAATAACCATCAGGAGGACACAATAGACTTCTTCATCCAAATATCATGTAAGAAAGCATTGTTAATGTCTAATTGGTGTGATGGCAAGAATGGGCAGTAGCATGGCCAAGAAATTTCCACTGTAACAAGCTTGGCAACAGGAGAAAAACTTTCCAAATAGTCCACCCATAAACTTGATTGTAACCTTTGGCTACTAACCTAGCTTGTATCTCTCAACACTCCCATCAGGCTTAAGTTTAATTTTATAAACCCATTTAGTGCCAATTGGTCTTTTTCCAGGTGGTAAGGAACTAATTCCCAAGTTGGTTGGATTCTAAAGCATCAAGTTCATCATTCATAGCTTTAATCCAAGCAGGGTGTTTGCAAGCTTGATGATAAGAAGTAGGTTCTTGAATTGTTGAGACATTAGCTAAAAAATTATATATCTTTGTGATAAAAAGGGAGGATCAATGTAAGGGTAAGTTGGAGGTGTATGAATTGAAGAACAATGAGATTTATCAACAGTTGAAATCTGATGGGAATTATGACAATGCAGCACAATCATTCATCCATTTTGGTGGTTGTTTAGATCTAAAACTGTGCCTAGGTAGAGAATGTTCAAGTGGGATAGGCTGTGAATGCATTTCTACATGATTAGGATACAAATTTTCAGAATTAATTCATCAGAAACAGGTTCAGTATGCACAACAGTATCAACTCTAGGTGATGAATGAGTTTCTAACTCAGAGAAGGTATAGTATCAGACCTATCAAAAACAGATGTAGACTGTGAGTGAGATGGGCAGGTAAACAGTATTTTCTGTAGGGAACAAGTCTAAAAAACAAAAGGAATTAGTGGCATACATGAGGTTGTTTGCCGTAGAATCAGTAGAGAAAGGAAATAGATGTTCAAGGAAAAATACATCTCGAGAAACAAATATTGTTTTAGAAGACAAATCATAAAGCTTAAAAGCTTTCTGACCTTGACTATAACCAATGAACACACCTATTAGCTCTTGTGCAAACTTATCCTTGTGTGGCAATGTATTGGTTGCATACAAAGGCAACCAAAAAACTTGAAAAAATCATAGGTAGGAAATGTTTGTACAGTAGTTCATATGGGGATTTCCATTGAAGGACTGAGGTTGGTAACCTATTAATGATATGAGTTGCCATGAGAATGGCATGATCCCAAAACCTAACAGGCATATTAGCTTGAAAAATCAGTGCTCTAGCTACTTGAAGTAAATGCCTATGTTTTCTTTCAACAATACCATTCTGCTGAGGTGTATAGACACAAGTTTTCTGATATATAATACCAATGTATGAAATAGGTGCTGACAATTAGAATTGAGAAATTCAGTTCCATTGTTTGTTCTAATGCTTAACTTTAGCATCAAATTGGGTTTTACAAGACGAAAGAAATTTTGCAAAGTAGTGAATGTTGTGTTTTGTGAGAAAGGAGAAAAGTCACACCTGCCTACTGTGATCATTAACAATAGTAGCACATAATGTGTCCTGTAACAGATTTACTTTATAAGGACCCCATATATCCAAATGAAGTAAATCAAAAGGTTTAAGTGATATGGTTCGACTTATAGGAAAAGGTAACTGGACTGTTTTGCTTTATGACACACATCACAATCGGAAAAAGATACACAATGGTTTTATCAATAAATTGTAAATGATGCAGTGCATTCAAAGAACTGTGACCAAGTCTCTTATGCCAAAGAGATAATGAGCAATGATCCACTTTATTAGCATAAAAAGAAATGTTACAAACAGGAGATAAACACTTAGCTGATATAGCTTGTGTTTCTTTCTTATTACAAGTAGAAAGATTCCTAAAATGGAGACTGTTTTTGTCCAGAATGTACAAATTCCCAACAAGTTTCCCAACTACTAATATTCTTCATTTTGTAGGTCCTGCAAAATACAATGTTTTGGATAAAAGTAAATTTAAGATTGCATTAGCAGTGAGTTTGGGTACTGAAAGTAGATTAAATTTGAGATGGAACAATGTAGAGCATATGCAGGGTCAGTTTAGAGTTTAAGAGGATTTCCAATATGGTTCACAAACTTTATGGTTCCATCTGGTAAAAAGACAGGTGTAGGTTTGGTTACAGGTTTTGGTGAGGTCATAAGTTTCAAATCAACAAACATATGGTTTGAAGCACCTGTATCAAAAATCCATGTCCCTACTTCTAAGCAATCAATAACTTGTAAGCTGTAATTCATACCTGCAAAGTCCCCTAGATGAGCAAGTTCACGATTATTTTCCAATTGCATTTTCTTTCATAGTCATAACCTCCTGCTGTATAATTCAGTGAGAGATTGTCCCTACAAAACTTTCTTTTCCTCTTCACCACTTCCTCAAAATTCAAAGGAGAATCATCATCTGTACTGCCATTGCCCTACCCCCAGTGTTGGTTTTACCCTGCTAACTTTCAGCTCTTTATAACATTCTGGTAAACCTATAATTTTGAAACAAAATCTCTTGTGGTGTCCATTTTGGTTACAAAAATACAGGTGTTATCAGCATTCCTCTTCCTATTTTCCTGTTTATTTTATTCCCCCACTATGTTACTACCACTATTTCCATACTTCTTTGCTGAATTATTCCCTTGATTCATCTTGGCCTTAGCAAACATGGCGAGAACACTATTGAGTCTGAAAAATTGATATGAACCTCCCTTTGTTTTTCAACTTTTAAAGCCATAGAATAAGCCCTATTAACAGTAGGTAATGGTTCAAGTACTAAATTGGCTCCTTAACTGATCAAGGAATCATAAGCCCCATCAAAAATTGCATCAAACGATTCAGAGAATTAATATCATTAATCTTTTTTCCTGAGCAAAATCAATCAGGAATAGGCAAAATGCAATTCAACTCATCCCAAGTTTTTTTAATTGTATAATACTTCGAAATTGTCTCATTTCCTTGTGACACTGAAGCAATTTCCCTCTGAATTTGATAGATCAAGGTCCATTGCTTTCACCATAATGTTCCTTAAGTTCACTCCATAATTCTCAGCAGTAGATGCATAAAGAAAAGCTCTACTATGTCACTTGAAACAGAGTTCAATAACCATGACCTAATCATGCAATCAACCCTTGTCCAAAGTTCAAAACTATCTGAATCTTGTTCTGGCCTAGAAATTTTCCAGTAATAAACCCTAACTTCTGTTTTGCACCTAATGCAATTAAAACTGATCTACTCCATGCTAGATAGTTTTCGTTACCTGTAAGAAGAAAGTTCACCAGTTGCATGCCTGGATGATCCGAATTTTGCAGCATCATGGAATTCTTTCCACTGTTCAACTCCATTTCTTTCAGTACTGAACTATCTTTGGAGTTCACTGGTGATTCTCCAGATCCAGTATTACTTGATTCTCTCACCATGTCAAGTAATCAATTTCAAAAGCAAAGCTTCAAGAGCCCAAAGAAGATTCAGAAGAAAGAAAAAAACTTTCTGCTCTGATACCATGAACGAACAGAGGAAGAGAGAGTTTTCTGAATAATGCTCTTAACTTTCATTTATTTACAAGAGAGTTTATATACAAGTCTTTGCTAACTAATTACTGACTTACTAACTACTTAAGCAACTAATCCAACTAATTAAAACTGACTAATTAACAACTTAACAAACCAGCTAAAACATGTGTGAAAACTGATAACTATTGAATTACATAAATACCCCTTCCAGTTAATTCCTACAATTTTGATATCAAAGCATGGGTTCATGTTTTTGATGATGTTGATATTATTAAGACGACAAAATCAATTCTAAGGTCTATTGCTCATGGGAGTAGCGATGATAATGACCTAAACATGCTTCAGATTGAATTGAAGCAGCAACTGTTGAAAAGGAAGTTTTTGCTCGTCTTGGATGACATTTGGAATGAGAACTATGGTGACTGGACCGCCCTATGCTCTTCGTTTGAAGTTTCATTCCAAGAAGTAAGATTCTTGTTACGACTTGCAATCAAAGTGTTTCATCAATTACGAGTACTCTTCCAGCTTGCAGGCTGAGAGAGTTGTCATATGATGATTGTTTGTACGTATTTACTCAACACTCGTTGGGGACAAGAGATTTTTAGCATGCATCAACACTTGAAGGAAGTTGGTACGAAGATAGTGAAAAAAAGCAAGGGCTTGCCTTTGACAGTAAAAACACTTGGTGGCTTTTTATGAGGTAAATATGATGTCAATAATTGGGAATATGTGTTAAACAGTAAAATATGGGATCTCCTTGAAGGGACATGCAACGTTATACCAGCTCTTAGAATTAGTTATCATTATGTTCCATCTCATTTGAAGCGTTGATTTGCATATTGTTCCATATTTCCATAGGGTTATGAATTTCAAGAAAAGGAGATAACTTTATTATGAATGGCTGAGGGTTTTCTACAGCATGAAATAAGTGAGATGCAGTTGGAAGATGTAGGTCACAAACTTTTTCTGAGCTGTGGTCGAGGTCATTTTTTCAGCAATCAAGCATAAATAGCTCACTATATTTTATGCATGACCATCAATGATCTTGCTCAATGGGCCGCTGGAGAAATATGCTTGAGGTTGGAGAATATAGGAGAGGGTGACAAGCTAGAGAGAATTTCAGAAAATCTTCGCCATTTATCTTGCACATGTAGCTCATTTTATGGCTTTAAAAATTTTGAGGCCTTATATAACTCCCTGTATTTACGAACTTTCTTACCATTGCTACCCCCAAGGTACATGGACTCCAATAGTTCCCTGGGTTATAATGTGCATTATATATTGTCAAAACTATCACATTTAAGGGTCTTGTCTTTGTGGAATCATTGCATCTTGGAGCTACCAAATGAAATTGGGAAGTTGAAACACTTACGGTACCTTGGCCTTTCTAATACCGATATTGAAAGTTTGCTTGACTCAATTAAAAAACTACTACCACCTAAAGAAATTGTGTACAGACATAGGGAACCTAATCAACTTGGTCTCTGAGCACTCCCTATCTTTGTTGTGGGCACAGGCATTGGCTATGGTTTAGGAGAGTTGAAGTCCTTGATGCATCTTCGGGACACAATTAACATTTCAAGTTGGAGAATGTAAATAATGTTGATGATGCCAAGGAGGCAAACTTAATTGGCAAGAGGAACCTTAATGTGCTGTTGCTGAATTGGACTAGCAGTATTGACCATTCATGGAAGGCAGATATGGCGACGCAATTGCTTAACATGCTACAACCTCATCAAAATCTGAAAGAGCTCACCGTCAACGGCTATGGTGGTATAAAATTTCCAACTTGGTTAGGCAATTCCTCATTCTTAAATCTGGTGCTTCTAAGATTTGAGAATTGTTACAAGTCTACTTCCTTGCCGTCAGTTGGGCAACTACCATCGCTCAAGGATCTTTTTTATTAGTGGAATGGCTGCAGTTAAGAGTATAGGTCCAGAATTTTATGGAACCTGTTGCTCATTGCCTTTTCCATCACTGAAGATTCTTTGTTTCCAGGATATGGAAGAATAGGAAGATTGCACTTCAAATGGAACTGATTAAGAGATGGAAACATTTCCTGAATTGCGATGTCTTTCTATTTTAAGGTGTCCAAAACTGCAACGAAAATTACCAGAACATCTTCCTGCATTGGAAAGGCTTGTCATTTAAGAATGTAAGCAAATTTTGCTGTCAATTTCTAGTCTTCCAAGGCTCCAAAAATTAGAAATTGATGAATGCAAAGAGGTAGTGTGGAAAAGTGGTATTGACCTCAGCTATCTGAAATATGTGATTCTTTCTGATATAGAGCACATGTTTTTGGCAGATCAGTTTACACAACAGATACCAAACTTAGAAGAAATGAAGATTGTTAATTGTAAAGAGGTGATATCTTTCTGGCAGAGGGGAATCAGATGGAAGCAAAATCTTTGCTTCCTTCATGTATTGGTGATTGAGAGCTGTCCTAATTTTACTTCCGTGGAGGCAGATGAGGGAGACGAGCTACGAGCTATGGGTTCCTAGTGGACTTCAGTGTCTGCGGTTGAATGATTGTGAATGCTTAGTGGAGCTACCTTGAGCATTGCGGAACTTTATTTTTCTCAGAGAGATATCTGTCATGAACTGCCCAAAACTTGTTTCCTTTCCAAATGTTGGTCTTCCTTCCCATCTGAGGTTCATTAACATCAAGGGATGCGATGCATTGGAATCATTACCTCAGGCATGGATTTGCAGCAGTAATATATATCTTGAAAGTATGTTTATTGAAGAATGTGCTACTTTCACATACATTTTTAGAGTTCAACTACCTCCAAATTTAAAGCGACTAATCATCCGGTCTTGCAACAATTTAAGAACTTTGGTGGATGAGAAAGAAGTTTCAGTACCGAACACCTATCTTCTTGAGGATCTTGTTATTTCTCAGTGCCCAAATCTTGTTTCCTTGACATCAAGTGGCAATCTACCTAAGTCTTTTAAATATATTAGTATCAATGAATGTTCAAAGCTCGAGTCAATTGCAGAAGGGTTGCATGACAATGCCTTTTTTGAATGTATAGAAAAGATCTTTGTGTTCAAAGGAGTGATATTTTGCTTGAAGCATTATTTGGATTAAACTGGAGCTGTTCTGGCGGCAAAAGAAAAAAGGCTGAAGTTTGAAATCTGGTCTGGAGTAGTTCACGTAGCTGTTCTGTAGGCATGCTGAAGTGATGTAATTTGGTGAATTCAGCATGTATTCAAGTTGCCAACTTTGTAGCTAATTAATGTGATGTAATCAGAGTTGCTAAAGATGAGTGGTTTGGATGTCATTTTGGACTAAAATATGTTTTATGGTTAGGTGCAATAGTGTCTATCATGTATATATGTCTGTTGTAATTTTCAGATTAATGCAATGCAATATTTCAGCTCTTTTCCTTTCTTGTTTTTTCACCATTTTCTCTCCCGTAAGACCACATTCATGCTCATAAAACCAACAAGTGGTATTAGAGCTCCATCTTGATCTTAAGGGGCCTGCAAAACCTCCATCCTTGCACATTCTCTGTCAGCCCTTACCTCACCGAAGATAGACTTCATGGCAACAAGTTCAGCCTCACTCTTGCCTCCAACCTTCAATGGGGAACAATACCATATGTGGGCTGTGAAGATGAAGGCTTACCTGAGAGGTCAGAGTCTATGGCAGTATGTTAAAGAAACGAAACAACCACCACAGTTGGGACCAAACCCAACCTTGAACCAGATAAGACTCCATGAAGAGGAGACTGCGAAAGCTCCAAGAGCCCTGTCCCATTTACATGCTGTAGTCACCGATCAAGTTTTCACAAGGATAATGGCTTGTGAGACAGCAAAGCAAGCTTGGGACAAGCTTAAGGAAGAATTTGGAGGAAGCACCTAAACCAGAAACATGCAAGTCTTGAACCTAAGGAGAGAGTTTGAGACATTTAAAATGCAAGATGCTGAATTGGTTAAAGAGTTTGTAGATAGATTAATGAATGTGCTTAACAAGATAAGGTTGTTAGGGGAAGAGATAAGTGATAAAAGAATTGTTGAAAAGGTGTTAGTAAGCCTACCCGAGAGATTTGAATCAAAGATTTCTTCTTTGGAGGATTCCAAAGACTTGTCTCAAATCACCTTAACCGAACTTGTTCATGCTCTTCAAGCCCAAGAGCAAAGAAGAAAATTGAGGCAAGAAGACAGTAGTGAAGCTGCATTGTTTGTCCAGCAGAAGAGCAAGCCAACTTAGGGAGAAAACAAGAAGTTTGGAGGAGAGAAAAGAGGAAATGAGAGAGCAAACAAGCAGTGGAACAAACCAGCAGGTTTCAAGGTTTTTGCACCATGTTCCCACTGCAAAAAGAAGAACCATGCTGAGTACAAGTGCTGGTTCAGACCAAATGTTCAATGCAGGGCATGCAAGCAGCTAGGCCACATTGAAAAGGTCTGCAAAAATAAACAACAGCAACCTGCACAGCAAGCACAGACTGCTGAAGATTTACACCAGAATTCTGAATCTGAGCAGCTCTTTGTGGCATCCTGCTATGCTGTTCAGTTCAATGCTAGAACTTGGCTGATTGATAGTAGATGTACAAACCACATGATGCCTGATCTGGAGAATTTTGTGCAGTTGGATCAAGCATACCAGTCAAGTGTAAAGGTGGGAAATGGTGAACTTGTGAAAGTTAAAGGCAGGGGAGATGTGGCTGTGCAGACCATGACAGGTACAAAGATCATTTACAATGTATTATTTGTTCCTGAAATCAACCAAAATCTGCTTAGTGTAGGACAAATGCTTGAAAGAAATTACATTCTGCATTTTGAAAATAAAACCTGCACTATATTAGATGATGAGGGAAAGGTGATGATGCATGTGAAAATGGTTGGGAAGAGCTTCCCGGTTGAACTTAAAAAACCAGAGTTTCAAGCTATGACAGTAAACTCAGATGATACAAACCTATGGCACAAAAGATATGGTCATTACCATTATGCTGGACTTAAGCAAATGAAGTTTAAAGGGATGGTACAAACCTTACCCGAAATAGAAGAGAAAGAAAACCTATGTAGAGTATGCCAAATAGGGAAGCTTAGCAGACCAGCCTTTCCTACAAATCAGGCTTGGAGAGCTACTGGAAAGCTCCAATTGGTGCACACTGATGTGTGTGGACCAATGTAGACCCCATCCCTGAATGGATCCAGATTCTTCTTCTTGTTCATTGATGATCATTCAAGAATGACTTGGGTGTACATCCTAAAGCAAAAGGGAGAAGTAGCTGCTGTGTTTAGAAGGTTCAAAGCTGAAGTTGAAAACCAAGCTGGAGTTAAGATAAAGGCTGTGAGAAGTGACAATAGAGGTGAATACACCTTAAATGAGTTTGAATCAACTTGCAGAGAGGCTGGAATATGGCATCAGTTTAGTTGTCCCTACACTCCCCAACAAAATGGAGTGAGTGAGAGAAAGAATAGGACAGTAATGGAGATGTCCAGGTGTTTGCTAACTAAAAAGGAGCTGCCAAAGGAATTATGGGCTGAATCTGTCAATCCAAGTGTGTATTTGCTGAATAAGCTTCCAACCAAAGCTTTAAAGGATCAAACTCCATTTGAAGCATGGTATGGAGTTAAGCCTCAAGTGGATCATCTAAGAGTATTTGGAAGTATATGCTATGTACTCATACCAGCCATCAAAAGGTCAAAACTGGATGACAAAGCAAAGGCTGGAATTCTGGTAGGTTATAGCCTCCAATCCAAGGCTTACAGGATCTTCATTCCAGAGTCAAGAAAAGTTGTTGTTTCAAGGGATGTAAAGGTTGATGAGAAGTCAGTGTGGAATTGGGAAGAGAGGATAATTCAGGTAGATCCACAGCCTCAACAAAGAGAACAAACTGCTGAACAAACTGATAGGGCAGATTCTGAAACAGAAGAAGAAATTTCAGTCAGGGGAACCAGACCTCTTGCTGAGATTTATGGCAGATGCAATGTTGCATTGCTTGAACCAATATCTTACCATGAGGCAACTAAGTCTAAGGAATGGAGACTTGCTATGCAGGAGGAGTTGTCCATGATAGAAAAGAATGGAACATGGGAACTTGTGTAAAGGCCTACCGGGAGGAAAGTTATCCAAGTAAAGTGGATCTTCAATAATAAACTTAATCCTGATGGTTCAGTTTTGAAGCACAAAGCCAGGTTAGTTGTGAAAGGGTTTGCACAGTAACATGGTGTGGATTTCCAAGATACATTTGCCCTAGTTGCAAGACATGATACTATTAGGTTAGTTCTAGCTTTGGCAGCCTAATTCAAGTGGAAAGTGTATCAAATGGATGTTAAGTCAGCTTTCTTGAATGGTTGGTTAGATGAAGAGATCTTTGTTGAACAACCTGATGGATATGAAGTCAAGGGGAAAGAAGACCAGGTGTACTTACTGAGAAAGGCCTTTTATGGCCTGAAACAAGCTCCAAGAGCTTGGTACAGTAGAATCAATGACTACCTAGTCAGTCTTGGTTATGCAAGAAGCCCCAATGAGCATACTTTATATGTAAAAAAGGCCAATGAAGATGTGATTATGGTTTCCTTGTATGTGGATGATTTGTTAGTGACTGGAAACAATGGAATTCAGGTTGAAGAGTTCAAGAAAGCAATGCACAAAAAGTTTGAGATGACTGATTTGGGAATGATGACTTACTTCCTTGGAATGGAAATCCATCAATCTCAAGATGGCATTTTCATTTGTCAAAGGAGATATGCAAATGAGATGCTTAAGAAATTTGGAATGGATGAATGCAAGTCCAGTTGCCACACCTTTGGTGCAAAATCAAAGGCTATGCAAAGATGATGGAGCAGCCCCGGTAGATGAGACAGATTATAGGAGAATGATTGGGAGCTTATTGTACTTGACAGCAACAAGGCCTGAGTTGATGTTTTCAATTAGTCTCCTATCAAGATTCATGAGCAAACCAAGTGAAGAGCATCTTAGAGTAGCCAAGAGGGTGCTGAGATTCATTAAAGGAACTGCAGATCATGGAATCTGGTTCAGGGAATCTGAAAATTTCAGATTGATAGGGTATGCAAACAGTGATTAGGGAGGCTCCTGTGATGATATGAGAAGCACATCGGGGTATGTATTCCTACTGAATTATGGTGCATTTTGTTGGTCTTCCAAGAAGCAAGAAGTAGTGGCACAATCCACTGTAGAGGCTGAATACATATCGGCTGCAGCTACAGTAAATCAAGCTATTTGGTTGAGAAATTTGCTGGTTGATATGGAGGTAAAGCAGTGTGAGCCTACTGAAATTTTCTGTGATAATCAATCGGCTGTTGCAATGGCTAAGAATCCAGTCATGCATGGTCGAACTAAGCACATAAAAATTAAGTTTCATGCAGTGAGGGAGGCTAAGCAATCTGGAGAAATCAGATTGACACACTGCAAGGGGGAAATGCAATTGGCTGACATATTTACTAAGTCCCTATGTAGGTCCAAGTTTGAAGACATGAAGCTTAAACTTGGTGTCTCAAGCAAAAATATCAAGGAGGAGTGTTCAAAGGAGTGATATTTTGCTTAAAGCATTATTTTGGATTAAACTGGAGCTGTTCTGGCGGCAAAAGAAAAAAGGCTGAAGTTTGAAATATGGTCTGGAGCAGTTCAAGTAGCTGTTCTGTAGGCATGCTGAAGTGATGTAATTTGGTGAATTCAGCATGTATTCAGGTTGCCAACTTTGTAGCTAATTAATGTGATGTAATCAGAGTTGCTAAGTGTTAGTGTTTATGTGCTGGAGATAACTAAGAAAAGAATGAGAGCATGATATGATTGAAGAAAAGTGTCTGAATTTTCTTAAGTTCAAAAATGAGTTTACACTTCAACTAATAAAGCTGATATTACACTATTACACCAAACATGCAGACATATAATAACTTGATTTTAATCTGAAGCTACTGACTTAATACCAACTAAACAACAACTATGTAACACATCCCATATAATCCGGGACACATATCAAGCATTACAAAATAAGTATAACTTTGCAGTATTACAAATGGACCCCTGGCAGATTGCCTTTCAGTTTTACCGCCAAAAACATATTTGAAACATCAGTTGAACTGCTGCATTTCCAGCCAAGTATCAACCTTCAACACTCCTCCTTGATGGTTGGCTGGAAACACCAAGTCTAAATCTAAATTCTTCAAACTTGGCTTTGGAGACAGCCTTGTCATGATGTCAGCCACCTGATGTTCACTCTTGCAATGCATTAGATTTACTTCACCATTTTGCTCAGCTTCTCTCACGGCATGGAATTTAATTTTTATGTGTTTTGTTCATCCATGCTGCACAGGATTCTTGGCCATAGTTACTGCAGATTGGTTGTCACACATGATAACAGTAGCCTTGTTCTGTTTCAGCTTCAAGTCATCAAGAATTTTCCTTAACCAAATGGCTTGATTCACAGCTGCAGCAGCTGATATGTACTCTGCTTCAGCTGTGGATTGAGCCACGATTTCTTGTTTCCTAGAAAGCCAGCAGATAGCACCATGATTCAGGAAGAATGCAAATCCTGAAGTACTTCTCATATCATCTGTTGAACCAGCCCAATCATTATCTGAATAACCAACTAAACTGAAGTCCTCTGATCTTTTGAACCACACCCCATATTCAATGCTTCCTCTTACATACCTTAGTACCCTTTTTGCTGTTTTGAAGTGTGTTTCAGTTGGATTACTCATAAATCTGGATAGCAAACTGGTTGCATACATTAAATCTGGTCTAGTTGCTGTCAAATATAGCAGACACCCTATCAAGCTCCTGTACAAACCTCCATCAACCTTCTCACCATCCTCATCCTTTGACAGCTTTGAGTTTGGAACCAAAGGCAGATTTACTGGTTTGCAGTTTTCCATGCAGAATTTTTTTAAAACTTCACTTGCATATCTTTTTTTATTCACAAAAATCCCATCCACATGTTGATCAATCTCCATTCCAAGGAAGTAAGACATTCCACCCAAGTCAGTCATTTCAAACTCACTTTGCATGGATTTCTTGAATTCATCCACTTGAGCTTGATTGCTTCCAATTACTAGCAGATCATCCACATACAGTGAGATGATCATCAAGTCATCATCAACTTCTCTAATGTACAAGGTGTATTCATTTGGACTCCTAACAAAATCTAGATTCAGCAGGTGGTCATTAATCCTGCTGTACCAGGCCCTTGGAGCCTGTTTTAGGCCATACAAGGCCTTCCTTAACATATACACCTTTCCCTCTTGTCCTTGGATCACATATCCTTCAGGTTGTTCGATGTAGATCTCCTCATTCAACCGGCCATTCAAGAAGGCAGATTTTACATCCAATTGGTGAACCTTCCAAGAGAATTGGGCAGCCACTGCAAGCAGCAGCCTAATGGTGTCATGCTGTGCAACAGGATCAAATGTCTCTAGGAAATCCACTCCATATTGCTGAGCAAATCCCTTAACTACAAGCCTAGCCTTATGCTTCAGAATTGACCCATCTGGATTCAGTTTTTTTCTGAAAATCCACTTCACTTGGATAACTTTTTTATTTTCTGGTCTATCCACCAGCTTCTAGGTTTGGTTTTTTTCAATCATGGCCAACTCCTCCTTCATGGCACTCCTCCAGGATTCTGATTGTGTAGCCTCTAAATAGCTTGTAGGTTCCATTTGAGCTAAGTTGCACCTGTCATACACATCAGCAAGTGTTCTAGTTCCCCTGACAGCAACTTCTTCTTCTGATTCCTCCCCTGAGTCTTCTTCAGTTTGTTCAGGTTGAACCTCACTTAGTTGAGGTTGTGTATCTACATCAGCTCTACCCTTTTCCCAGTTCTAGATTCCTCTTTCATCAACCTTAACATCCGTACACACTACAACTTTTCTAGAGTCAGGAATATAAATTTTGTAGGCCTTGGATTGGCTGCTGTAGCCAATAAAAATTCCTGTCACAGCCTTATCCTCTAGCTTAGTCCTCTTAGCAGGTGGCACTAGGACATAGCAAAGGCTTCCAAAAATCTTCAGTTCATCCACTGCTGGTTTGACTCCAGTCCAAGCTTCAAAAGGTGTTTGGTTTTTTAAGGCTTTGGTGGGAATCCTATTGAGTAGGTAGACACTTGTGTTTGCTGCTTCTGCCCAAAATGGTTTGGGAAGATTTTTCTCAGCCATTAAGCATCTTGCCATTTCCATGACTGTCCTGTTTCTCCTCTCACAAACTCTATTCTCTTGTGGAGTGTATGGGCTGCTGTATTCATGTCTTATTCCAGCTTCAGTGCAGATTTTTTCAAACTCTTGAGAAGTGTATTCAGTGCCATTATCACTTCTCAAGGTTTTGATTGTTTTTTCTGTCAAATTCTCTACTTCAAGTTTGAATTTCCTGAATGTTCCAGCCACCTCATTTTTCTGTTTTAGGAAGTAAATCCACCCCATCCTAGACCAATCATCTATGAACAATACAAAGTATTTGCTCCCATTAAGTGATAAGGTTTGCATAGGCCCACATACATCCGAGTGAACAAGCTGGAGTTTTTCAGAGGCTCTCCAAGCTTGGTTCACTGGGAATGGTTTCCTACTCATTTTGCCTAGTTGACACACTTTGCACACACCTCTCGGCTGCTCAACAATAGGCAGATTCTAGACTAAATTTTTGGACTGCATTTTAGTCAAATTTCTATAGTGTACATGGCCTAATATTTTGTGCCACATTTCAGTTTCATCCTCTCTAACATTGCATGTTATGTCTGTTGTAGCTTTCCACATTATTGGAAAGCTTTTCCCAATCATTTTCACTCTTAAAACCTCATTACCCTCACTGTCTTGAATAATGCAGGATTGTTTTTGAAAATGTAGTGCATAATTCCTTTCCAACATTTGCCCCACACTCGAAAAACTTTGACTTATATTGGGTGCATAAAGTACATTTGAGATTAGTTTTGTACCTTTTGGAGTTTGGATTGCAACATCTCCTTTACCTCTTGCTTCCACACACTCTCCATTCCCAACCTTGATCTTTGACCGATGAGAGTAATCTATGTTCACAAAGCTACTCAGATCAGGTGTCATGTGATGTGTACACCCACTGTCAATCAGCCATGTATCATCACAAGTTTGGATCAATTGGATGAGGCCATAAACAGCTGCTCTGTCTCCTGCACTGGTTGTTGTTCATCAGCAGTTTGAGCTTGCTGTTGGGACTGCTCTCCTTTGTTTCTGCATACTCTTTCAATATGCCCAAACTGTTTGCAGGCCCTACACTGTATACCAGGTCTAAACTAGCATTTGTGCTCTGCATGTCCCTTTCTTTTGCAATGAGAACAAGCTGGAAAATTTCGCATCCCACCAGCTTTGTTCCATTGGTTGTTGGACCTTTCTTTTCCTCTTTTTTCTCCAGCAGACTTCCTATAATTCCCTTGCACGGGTTTGCCTTTATAGGTTGCCAGCATTGCCCCTTCATTCGCATCTTCAAGCCTTAGGAGCCTTCTTTGCTCTTGTGCCTGCAGAGCATGGACCAGCTCAGTCAATGTGATCTGAGTCAGGTCCTTTGAGTCCTCCAAGGATGAAATCTTGGCTTCAAACCTTTCCGGCAAGCTCACTATTACCTTCTCCACTATTCTGCTGTCTAACATCTCCACTCCAAGTAATCTGATTTTGTTGACAATGCTCATCAACCTGTCAACATATTCTTTCACCTTCTCAGCCTCCTGCATTCTTAAAGATTCAAACTCCCTTCTCAAATTCAGAACCTGCATGTTTCGTGTAGTGCTACTTCCCATGAACTCTTCTCTCAACTTGTCCCATGATTCCTTGGCTGTTTCGCATGCCATGATCCTTGTAAAAACAAGGTCTGTGACAGCTGAGTGGATATGGGACAGGGCTCTTAGAGCCTTTGATGCTTCCTCTTCATGCATTTGAATTTGGTTGAGAGTGGGATTTGGTCCCAGCTGAGGGGGTTGTCTCTCTTCCTCTACATACTGCTAGAGTCCTTGACCCCTCAGGTAAGCCTTCATTTTGACTGACCAAATATGGTAGTGTTCACCGTTGAACACAGGAGGTAGAATGGAAGCTGTTTGAGTAGTCATTTGTTTGAAAGAAAACAGGTCTGATGCAAGGCAGTTTCCAGGAGAGCTGGATGTGTTGTTTGGAGAAGAAAATGTTCAGTTTTTTGTTGGAATCAACAAAGCTCTGATACCATGTTAGTGTTTATGTGCTGGAGATAACTAAGAAGAGAATGAGAGCATGATACGATTAAAGAAAAGTGTCTGAATTTTCTTAAGTTCAAAAATGAGTTTACACTTCAACTAATAAAGCTGATATTACACTATTACACCAAACATGTAGACATATAATAACTTGATTTTAATCTAAAGCTACTGACTTAATACCAACTAAACAACAACTATGTAACACATCCCATATAATCCGGGACACATATCAAGCATTACAAAATAAGTATAACTTTGCAGTACTACAAATGGACCCCTGGCAGATTGCCTTTCAGTTTTACCGCCAAAAACATATTTGAAACATCAGTTGAACTGCTGCATTTCCAGCCAAGTATCAACCTTCAACACTAAGGATGAGTGGTTTGGATGTCATTTTGGACTAAAATATGTTTTATGGTTAGGTGCAATAGTGTCTGTCATGTATATATGTCTGCTGTAATTTTCAGATTAATGCAATGCAATATTTCAGCTCTTTTCCTTTCTTGTTTTTTCACCCTTTTCTCTCCCGTAAGACCACATTCATGCTCATAAAACCAACACTTTGTACGGGGTTGTCCAAATCTTGTTTCGTTCCTAGGATGTTTGGCTTCCCGAAAACTTACAGACCTTGTCCTAAATGACTCTGAGAAACTGGAGGCCCTGCCCAATGGCATGCATAATCTTATCTCTCTTCAGGAACTGGATTTAAGATCCTGTCCAGGCATAGTAACCTTCCCAGAAGGGGGCTTTCCCACCAAGATTACTTCCCTTCAGATAAATAGCCTTGACATCTGTAAGGCATTGTTCGAGTGGGGATTGCACAGATTCACCCCCCTTAGACGACTCAGTATTACAAGAGGGTGTGAGGATGTGGTGTCATTTCCACAGGAGGAGATAGGAATGTTACGTCCTACTTCTCTAAACCACCTGTCTATTGGCCATTTTCCGAATCTGAAATATCTATCATCCGTTCTTCTAAGCTTGACTTCCTTGAGACAACTATATCTACGTAATTGTCCTAATCTCAAATCCTTTCCAGAGAATGGACTGCCTGCCTCACTTTCCCAACTATATATCTATAGATATCCACTTCTGAAGAAAAGGTGCACAAAGGATAAAGGAAAATATTGGCCCATGGTAGCTGGAATACCTCACGTTGTCTTATGAAGACTTAATGTAATTTCATCAACCTGAAATCAATGTAAGTAAACATGCAACTAACATTTGTATCTGCTGGAATCTCCATTGATTGTTATTCAGTTTCGCTGTTCTGGAATTAAACAACCAGTTTTTGGTTCTGTCCCAGCTCTGCTTGACTTCGAGATCACGGAAGGAAGACCGGTGCTTTCCTATGGAAGAATGCTCCCTACATCAAATCAGGGATAAAGGTAAGTTCCTTTCTTTTAGGCTGCCATAATGTCTATCTATTTTAGGATTATCTTCCACTGCTTTGGTAAATACACCTTCATGACATCTTTCTTTTGTTATCTTGTATGATGTTGTTATTGTCATCTCTATCAGGCCTACAAAAATTCTGGTCAATGAAGATGAAGCTATGACAGACTGTTTCTTTGACTTACCAATTATGTTTCAGTTGGTTTCTGCGTTAAACAAATGGTGAGATTTTAAATACTTGAAAACAAGCAACTTGTAGAAAATATTTGAAACTAATTCTCCATTTTTTTTTTTTTTTTTTTTTTGGGTTCAGACCAGGAAACGAAGGATGACTGTAAAGCAGCTGTTTCACATGAAATTTCAATACTGCTGACAGCAAACACATTTCAGTTTTTCAGTTTGGGCTTTTGCTTTGGAGTTTGGAATAATTGGAGAGAACACTTTTGTTTTTGAAAGTTGTATTTTAAAGATTATGGTTTGATCTCATTTATGAGTTATTCTTTATTGTTGAGACTACTTTTACTTGTTTCCTTTCTATTTATATATAATCTGGATTAATGCGGCTATAAAGAAATCCAGAAAATTATTTGAGACTTTTCATGAAAAGTTGTTATGAATCTAGAAATTGGTGATGAGTATCTACAAACTTGACAATACAAACAAGTTTCATTCTGTTCCAACATTATTGACATATATGACTGAATTGAATGTGATCCGACATCCCTAAAAGTTTTGGTTGAAATTTGCAACATCTTTAAATTGTTCTTCTAAAACATATTGAACAAAAGTCAAATGTGGTCCAATAAATATGCTAATTTTGCATATTTAATATTATGTAATCAATATAGGTTATTTATCTATCTAGGAAGAGAAAAAATAAGAAATCACTTACCTTTAACATTAACTTTTCCTTTTAATCTCTGTTATTTCTATAGTAGGGATGGGAGGGATAGGCAAGACTACTCTTGCTCAGCTTATTTACAATGATGTCAAAGTGGAAAATCATTTTGATATCAAAGCATGGGTTCATGTTTCTGACGATTTTGATATTACTGAGACGACAAAATTAATTCTAAGGTCTATTGCTCTTGGGAGTAGCGATGATAATGACCTAAACATGCTTCAGATTGAATTGAAGCACCAACTGTTGAAAAGGAAGTTTTTGCTCGTCCTGGATGACATTTGGAATGAGAACTATGGTGACTGGACTGCCCTATGCTCTCCTTTTGAAGTTGGCACACCAGGAAGTAGGATTCTTGTTACGACTCGGAATCAAAGCGTTTCATCAATTATGAGTACTCTTCCAGCTTACATGCTGAGAGAGTTGTCGTATGATGATTGTTTGCACATATTTACTCAACACTCGTTGGGGACAAGAGATTTTAGCATGCGTCAACACTCGTTGGGGACAAGAGATTTTAGCATGCGTCAACACTTGAAGGAAGTTGGTGCGAAGATAGTGAAAAAATGCAAGGGCTTGCCTTTGGCAGTAAAAACACTTGGTTTCCTTTTACGAGGTAAATATGATCTCAGTAATTGGGAATATGTGTTAAACAGTAAAATATGGGATTTACCCGAAGGGACATGCAAGCTTATACTAGCTCTTAGAATTAGTTATCATTATCTTCCATCTCATTTGAAGCGTTGTTTCGCATATTGTTCCATATTTCCAAAGGGTTATGTATTTCAAGAACAGGAGATAACTTTATTATGGATGGCTGAGGGTTTTCTACAACATGAAATAAGTGAGATGCAATTGGATGATTTAGGTCACAATGTTTTTTTCGAGCTTTGGTCGAGGTCATTTTTTCAGCAATCAAGCATAAACAGCTCACTTTTTTTTATGCATGACCTCATCAATGATCTTGCTCAATGGGCAGCTGGAGAAATATGCTTGAGGTTGGAGAATATAGGAGAGGGTGACAAGCTAGAGAGAATTTCAGAAAATCTTCGCCATTTATCTTGCACAGATAGCTCATTTTATGACTTCAAAAGTTTTGAGGCGCTATCTAACTCCACATATTTACGAACTTTCTTACGATTGCTACCTCCAAGGTACAAGTACTTGAATAATTCCCTGGGCTGTAATGTTCGTTATATATTGTCAAAACTATCATGGTTAAGCGTCTTATCTTTGTGGAATCATTGCATCTCAGAGCTACCAAATGAAATTGGAAACTTGAAACACTTACGGTACCTTGACCTTTCTAAAACCGATATTGAAATTTTGCCTGACTCAATTAAAAAACTGCTACCACCTGAAGAAATTGTGTACAGACATAGGGAACCTAATCAACCTGGTCTCTGAGCACTCCCTATTTTTGTTGTGGGCACAGGCATTGGCTATGGTTTAGGAGAGTTGTAGTCCTTGATGCATCTTCGGGATACACTTAACATTTCAAAGTTGGAGAATGTAAATAATGTTGATGATGCCAAGGAGGTAAGCTTAATTGGCAAGACGAACCTTGATGTGCTATTGCTAAATTGGACTAGCAGTATTGACAATTCATGGAAGGCAGATATAGGGACACAAGTGCTTAATATGCTACAGCCTCATCAAAATCTGAAAAAGCTCACTGTCAAAGGCTATGGTGGTATAAAATTTGAAACTTGGTTAGGCAATTCCTCATTCTCAAATCTGGTATTACAGGAGGGTGTGAGGATGTGGTATCATTTCCACAGGTGGAGATAGGAATGTTACTTCCTACCTCTCTAAACCACCTGTCTATTGCCCATTTTCCGAATCTGAAATATCTATCATCCATTCTTCTAAGTTTGACTTCCTTGGGGCAACTATATCTACGTAATTGTCCTAATCTCAAATCCTTCCCGGAGAATGGCCTGCCTACATCACTTTCCCAACTATATATCAATAGATGTCCACTTCTGAAGAAAAGGTGCACAAAGGATGAAGGAAAATATTGGCCCATCATAGCTGGAATACCTCCCGTTGTCTTATGAAGAGTGAATGTAATTTCATTAACCTGATCCGACTAACATTTGCATCTGCTGGAATCTCCATTGATTTTTATTCAATTTCGCTGTTCTGGAATTAAACAATTAGTTTTTGGTTCTGTCCCAGCTCTGCTTGACTTCGAGATCATGGAAGGAAGACCGGTGCTTTCCTATGGAAGAATGCTCCCTACGTCAAATCAGGGATAAAGGTAAGTTCCTTTCTTTTAGGCTACCATAATATCTATTTATTTTAGAATTATCTTCCACTGCTTTGGTAAATACATCTTCATGACATCCTTCTTCTGTTATCTTGTATGATGTTGTTATTGCCATCTTTATCAGGCCTACAAAACTCAAGCTAAAAAAAAATTCTAGTTAATGAAGATGAAGCTATAACAGACTGTTTCTTTGACTTGCCAATTATGTTTCAGTTGGTTTTTGCGTTAAACAAATGGTGTGATTTTAATGTAACAATTTCTTGAAAACAAGCAACTTGTAGGTTTCAGCCGAAAAACATTAAGAGAGAGAGAGAGATCAAAACAGAGCACCAAAAACGATTTTGCAAAAGCTTCAGACCTTTCATTAAAGAAACAATATATAACACATATCCACTCTTTGCTAATTACACCTACTACAGCAGAAGTTACAGCTTTCAAATTCAAATTTCAACACAACATTACAGTAAACTTACTTCTAATGAACTTACTTAAATACCCTTTAAAACAAGATAACCAATTACACAAAAAACTCTCCCATGCACGTTAAGTCACTGCTGCATGAACGATTTTGCATTTTTCCAGAACACAATTCTGCAGACTTGAGTATTTGATGCATTTCCAGCAAGGCATCACTGCAGCAAAACTCCCACCTTGATGCACTTTGCTGGAAAACCCAAGTTTGAGTCTAAGTTCCTCAAACTTGGCTTTAGGCAACTCTTAGTCATGATGTCTGCAATCTGATCCACACCCCGGCAGTGCAACAAAGTCACTTCCCATCATTTCAGCCTCCTAACTGCATGAAATTTAATCTTTATATGTTTGGTCCTGCCGTGGGAACTGGATTCTTTGCCATTGCCACTGCTGATTGATTATCACACAATATAGGTGGTTGCCTAACTTGTTCCTGCTTCAAATCAGACAGGATTTTTCTGAACCAAGCAGCTTGGTTCACAGCAGCTGCGGCAGAAATGTACTCTGCCTCTGCAGTGGACTGAGCCACTGAGTCTTGCTTCTTTGCAACACCCAATGGCACCTTCATTGATGTAAAACACATACCCAGAAGTACTTTTCATGTCATCTAAGGAACCTCCCCAGTCACTGTCTGTGTATCCCTGCAGAACCAATTTTTCTGCTTCTTAAACCAAATGCCCAGGTTTGAGGTTCCCTTCACATACCTTAGCACCCTTTTGCAGCCCTATAGTGAGATTCACTTGGACACTCATAAATCTGGAGAGGTAACTCACTGCAAACATCAGGTCGACGTGTGGCTGTCAAGTACAACAAAGCATCCTATCAGGCCTCTAAACATACTCTCATCCACCCCTTTTCACCCATCATTTTTGCTCAGCTTCAGTGTAGAGACTAAGGGTGTACATGCAGGTTTACAATTCTCCATCCCAAACTTTATGAGAATTATTTGCATACTTTTCCTGATGCACAAATATTCCATTTTTGGACTGAAAAATCTGCATACCAAGAAAGTATGACATCTCCCCCAAATCTGTCATCTCAAACTCAGATTTCATGGATTGTTTGAACTTGCTCAACTAATCTGGATTACTCCCTGTCATTAGCAAGTCATCCACATACAGTGACACAATAATTAAATCACCTTCAGCTTCTTTAACATAAAGGTATGTTCATTTGGACTTCTTACATAACCCAAGTTGTTAAGGTAATCGTTATGCGGCTGTACCAGGCCCTAGGAGCCTGTTTTAGACCATACAATGCCTTCACCAGCCTGTATACGTTGCTTTCTTCACCATTCACTTGGTAGCCTTGGTTGGTCCAAAAAATCCTCTTCTAGGCAGTCATTTAGGAAGGCAGATTTGACATCAAGTTGGAAATTTTCCAACTAAATTGGGCTGCCATGGCTAGATCATCCTTATAGTGTCATGTCTTGCTACCGGAGCAAACGTATCAGTGTAATCCACACCTTGTTGCTGTGCAAATCCTTTTGCCACGAGTCTAGCCTTGTGTTTGTGGATTGTATCATCCGGATTGAGCTTTAATTTATAGATCCATTTTACCTGAATTATTATTCTATTTCAGGTCTTTCAACTAACCTCCAGTGTTGTTCTTCTCAATCATGGAATCTCCTCCTGCATAGCACTTTTCTAGGCCTCTGATCCAGCTCAGCATACGTTTTAGGTTTGACACAGCCACATTGACCTTGCATAAACATCAGCTAAGGTCCTGGTTCCACGAACTGATGGTTTTTATCTTCTTCAGTTTCATGTTCATCTAGAGAGCTTTGGTTGGTGTTGGGTGTTATAATCAGCAATAACTTCTTGCTCTCCAACACCAAACTGCATTCTCATCAATTCTCACATCCCTAGTGATCACCATTCTTTTGTCTCCGGAATGTACACTCTGAATCCTTTTGATTGGTTGCTAAACCAATGAAAATACCAACTTCAGCTTTGTATCCAGCTTGGTCCTCTTCACTGTGGAACCATCAATAGCACACACTTCCAAACATCTCAAATAGCCAATTGCAGGTTTAGTTCAGTCCATGCCTCAGCTGGTGTTTCCCTTTGACTGCTTTGGTTGCAGCCTATTCAGAAGATAAACTCCCGTATTTACAGCCTCAGCCCAGAATTTCTTAGGAAGGTTTTTTCTGCCAACATGCATCTAGCCATCTCCATGATGGTCCTATTTCTTCTTTCACTTACTCCATTTTGCTGTGGAGTGTATGGAGTAGTGAATTGATGCCTAATACCAGCTTCTAAACAAAGAGATTGAATTCCCTTGAAGTATACTCTGCTCCGTTGTCAGTTCTCAATGATTTGATCTTTGTTCTAGCTTCATTTCTTACTAACAGTTTGAATTTCTAAACACTGCAGGAACTCACCTTTTTTGCTGTAAAAAATACACCATGTCATCCGTGTATAATCATATCTAAGAGTATGAAATAGCTGCTTCCACTCAAGGATTCTGTTTGCAGGGCACAAACATCTGAATGAATCAGTTGAAGCTTCATTGTTGCTCTCCAGGTCTGATCCGTAGGAAACGCAGGTTGCTCAATTTTCCAATTTGGCATGCACTGCACAATGTGCTTCTCTCCTCAATTTCTGGTAGGTCACTAACCATGTTTGCATTCTTCAACTCTTGAGGCCATTATAGTGGTAATGTCCAAGCCGTTTGTGCCAAGTTTCGGACTCCTCCAGTCTACTTAAAAGGGCAAATTCATTGGTGGTTTTCCACTCAACTGGAAAACTTTTCCTTTGCATCTTTACCCTCATCAATTCAGCTCCTTTAGAATCAAGTATGGTACAAGCTTGATCCTCAAAATGTAATGAATAACCCTTCTCTAACATCTGCACACCTCATAAATTTTGGCTAAGTCTAGGAACAACACACATGAGAGATTAACTTTGTACCTGACCAAGTTGGACAGCAACATCCCCCATGCTTGACTTCCATGAGCTCACCCTTTCCTATGTTATCTGGGCAATATGATCTATCCAGGTTCACAAAGTTTTGCAGGTCTGCAGCCATATGATTTGTGCAGCCGCTGTCAATAACCAAGCTTCACTGCTGGTTTGTGTCATGTAACAAGTGGCCAAAAAGTTGTTCAGCCTCTTGACATTGTGTTGATCCTCCCAACGTTGCTTGGTGTGGCTGTTTCCTTTGTTTTCTTACACACCCTTTCAATATGCCCGAATTGCTTGCAACTCCTGCACTGTATCCAGGCCTGAACCAGCATCTCTCTCCGGATGCCCTTTCTTTTTACAATAAGTACAGGCTGGAAATTCTTTCACTCACCAGCCCTTTCCCACTGATTACTACTCTTCTCTTTCCCCTTTCTATCTCCAGCATACTTCCTTGTGTGGTCTGTGAGGTTTGCCTTTGAAGCTTGCAACCAATACCCTCACAATGTCTTCTGCCTCATGAGTTCCCTTTGTTCTTGCGCTTGGAGAGAATGAACAAGCTCAGTCAATGTGATCTGAGTCATGTCCTTAGAGTCCTCCAAAGAAGAAATTTTGGCCTCAAATCTTTCCGGAAGACTACCAAAACCTTTTCCACACCTTCGGTCAGCCAACTCCACTCCTATAAGCTGATTTTGTTGACAACATTCATTAGTCTATCAACATAATCCTTTACTTTTTCAGTTTCCTGCATTCTTTGCATCTCAAATTCCCTCCTTAGATTAAGAATCTGCATATTCCTTGTGTAGTGCTCCCCATGTACTTTCTCTCAATTTATCCCATGCTTCTTTGGGGTTTTCGTATGCCATGATCTTGTAAAAACAAGATCAGTTACAACAGCATGTATGTGAGAAAGAGCTCTCGGAGCTTTGGCTGTTTCTTCCTCATGCATCCTCAACGGTCAACGTGGGATTCTGTCCAAGTGGTGGTGTGCGCGTTTTCTTTCACATACTGCCACAGTCCCTGTCCACGAAGGAAGGCTTTCATCTTTATTGCCCAGATGTGGTAATGTTCTCCATTGAACACCGGTGGAGCCATCAATGCAGATTGTGTTGTCAGCTCTATTTTTCACGTCTGATGCAGAGAAGAAGGAAGGCAGATGCAGGTTAAGTTTTTGCTTGAGAATGGAGTGTGTTTTTGAGTCGTAAACGAAAGGTTTGGATGCTAAGTTTCTGTTTTTTGCGATGGCTCTGATACCCATTCGTAGGTTTCAGCGACGAAGAACATTAAGAGAGAGAGAGAGATAAAACAGAGCACCAAAAACGATTGCAAAAGTTTCAGACCTTTCATTAAGAAAAAATATATAAAACATATCCACTCTCTGCTAATTACACCTACTAGCGAGAAGTTACAGCTTTCAAATTCAAATTTCAACACAACATTACAGTAAACTTACTTCTAATGACATACTTAAATACCTTTAAAACAAAGAAACCAATACAAAAAAATCTCCCAGCACGTTAAGTCACTGCTGCATGAACCATTCTGCATTTTCCAGAACACAATTCTGCAGACTTGAGTATTGATGCATTTCCAGCAAGGCATCACTGCATAAACAAACTTAGAAAATATTTGAAACTAATTCGCCATAATTTTTTTGGGTTCAGACCAGGAAACGAAGGATCTGGAAAATGGACTAGAGCAGTGTTTCACATGAAATTCAATACTGGATAGCAAGCACCTTTCGGTTTTTCAGTTTGGGCTTGTGTTTGCTTTGGAATAATTGGGAGAACACTTTCGGTTTTGAATGTTGTATTTTAAAGATTAGGTTTGATCTCATTTATGAGTTATTCTTTATTGTTGAGACTACTTTTTGTTAGTGTTTGTGTGCTGGAGATAACTAAGAAAAGAAAGAGAGCAAAAAAAAAAAACGATTGAAGAAAAGTGGTCTGTATTTTCTTGAGTTCAAAAGAGTTTACACTTCAACTATAAAGCAGATTTTTACACTATTACACCAACATGCAGACATATAAAAACTTATTAATCTGAAGCTACTGACTTAATACCAACTAAACAACACTCGTTAACACATCCCACATATCTGGGATACATATCAAGCATTACAAAAAGAGTAAAACTTTGCAGTATTACAAATGGACCCTGGCAGATTGCCTTTCAGTTTTACCGCCAAAAAACATGTTTGAACATCAGTTGAACTGCTGCATTTCCAGCCAAGTATCAACCTTCAACAATTTTACGTTGTCCTTTATGTTTATATATACTTGGATTAATGCGGCTATAAAGAAATCAAGAAAATTATTTGAGACTTTTCATGAAAAGTTATTCTGAAGCTAGAAATTGGTGATGAGTATCTAATAAACATCTCAGAGTAATGAAAGAGATGTAGCAATTCTTCTTTGTAGGATGGCTCTCCTCTGTTTCAGCAGAGGATCACTCCTAGAGCAGAGGTGCAAAAAGGATAGTGGTATTTCTTTAGACCTCTAGACGTAAGTTTTTAAATTGCCCCTTGATGGTATGTCCTACTGCATCCTGCTGAGTACTTTCTGATACGAATCTTATTGTTGGAAGTCTCAGCTCAGTTCGTTACTTCCATCTTCATGTGAATCATGTCAATATTTTTTCAGAATGATACTTGTTTATAACTGTTGAATGAAAAATGGTCTTTGCGTCACAAACGAAAATGTTAATTTCTAGTAATACAAATGCCATATACGACTTCCTCATCAACATAACAAAGGATAGCCCTTCCACAATAAGGAACAAAGCAGAGTGTATCATAAACATCTCAAAATTAAATAGATTTAGAAGTTGTCTTCTTTAGGAATATCCTCCTCTGTTTTTACAAAGGACACTGCTAAAATAGTCTTCAAAACATAGGTTAAGAAAAGGGATACCCAGGGCATACAAAACAGAGGTAAAAGCATACAATTCGTTGCATTTCACCAGCATGGTTTGATCTGCTTTATTGAGATAAATATGATGATGTGAGTACCTATTCTCGTAATAGTTATTAAATCCTGGCTGAAAAGATTTCTCTACTCCTCTGCCAACTGCTAGGTAATGGATGGTTATAGTCCATTTGGTAAAAATACAGCTGTAACATGAAACTTCTTTCAACTAATTACTGCATGTATCAATTTCATATGCAATCAAGGTTAATTAAAAATGGCATTAGTTAAAATGAATAAGAGGATTCAACTTATATGTAACTGTTCTGCCATTTTTTTACCTTGAGCTTCAGCTTTCAAAAACCAAACTGAATTTCTAGTTTCACCAGTTCAACCTCTCTACAGTTTTCCAACCCAAGCACATAACCCACCACCTGTTTGTAAAGCATTAGCACCTTAGAAGAGTGTTTCAAAATTTATGCTTTCGGAAAGTTGACTGATCCTCTGCTTTTATCTATATTATGTATTTATAATAAACAATAAATAACTCTTGAAAATTATTTTGTTTACGTTTGTCCATTATTAGTACTAGTCCATGTAGGTCACGCTTGCTAAAACACAGTGGAAGTTGACTTCTCTGAGTCCATGGTCAGGCAGTCAATAAGCAACAACTGCTTTTTAGTTTGGAGACAAAAGAAACAGATATTTTCTTCCTAGGTCATTGTTATGCAGATTTTTGGCTACCACATGTTCCATCAAAATTCTTCCGTTTCTTCAAAGAAACCATGTCTATGATGGGAGAGGCTATTCTATCTGCCTGCATCGAGGTGTTGTTCAAAAAGCTGGCCTCACCTGAACTTCTGCAGTTCGCACGCCAAAAGAAAATCCATGCTAATCTCCAGAAATGGGAAAAAATATTGGTTATGATTCGTGCTGTGCTTGATGATGCTGAGGAGAAGCAGCTGACGAACAGGTTAGTGAAGATCTGGCTTAGCGAGCTTAAAAACTTAGCTTATGACGTGGAAGACATATTGGACGACTTTGCAACTGAAGCTTTGCGGGTAAAGTTGTTGCTAGAACCCCAAGCCAGCACAAGTAAGGTACACAAGCTCATCCCTACTTGCTGCATCAGTTTGAATTCACCATCTTTCATATCTAATATCAAGATGCGGCCCAAAATAAAAGAAATCACTATCAGATTGCAAGATATTGCAGCACAAAAAAACAACCTCGATTTGAAAGAGAATTCGGTTAGGGCATCCGTCAAAGCCAGTGAAAGAAAACCCACAACCTCTTTGGTGAATGAAGCTTATGTTTGTGGTAGAGAAAAAGATAAGGAGGCGATATTTGAATTATTATTGAGGGATGAGGGCACTGAGTGTGGAGTCTCTGTTCTTCCAATAATAGGGATGGGAGGAGTGGGCAAAACAACGCTAGTCCAACTTGTCTACAATGATGCCAGAGTTGAAGATCACTTTGATCTCAAAGCTTGGACTTGTGTTTCCGAAGATTTTGATGTTGTTAGGCTAACAAAAACAGTTCTACACTCGGTTGATACTAGGACTGATGAAGTAAATGATCTAAATTTGCTTCAAGTCAAACTCAAGGAGAAACTAATTGGAAAAAAGTTTTTGCTTGTTTTGGATGATATATGGAATGATGATTATGATGACTGGACGGTATTACGTTGTCCATTTGAAGTTGGGTTACCAGGAAGTAAGATTATTGTCACAACTCGTAGTCAAAATGTTTCAAAAATCATGGGTACTCTTCCAGCTTACTCATTAAATCAACTATCAAATGACGCTTGTTTGAGTGTATTCTCAAGACACTCATTGGGGACAAATGATTTTAGTATGCATCAATACCTTAAGGGCACTGGTGAGCTGATAGTGAGAAAATGTAACGGTTTGCCTTTAGCAGCAAAAACTCTTGGTGGCCTTCTACGTGGTAAATATGATCCTAACGATTGGGAAGATGTGCTCAATAGCAATATATGGGACTTACCGGGTGGAATTATACCAGCTCTAAGGTTAAGTTACCATTATCTACCTCCACATTTGAAACGGTGTTTTGCATATTGCTCGTTATTCCCTATGGGATACGAATTTCAAGAGGAGGAGGTGATATTATTATGGATGGCTGAAGGTTTCTTGCAACATGAAATTGGTGAGAGGCAAATGGAAGTTTTGGGTCGCAAGTCATTTCGTGAGTTGTACGCAAGGTCATTTTTCCAACACTCAAGCAAAGATACTTCTTGGTTTGTTATGCACGATCTCATCAATGATTTAGCTCAATGGGCTGCAGAAGAAATTTGCTTTATGATGGAAAACGCACTGGAGAGTGATAAGAAAGAAAAAATCTCAAAAAATCTTCGCCATTTATCATACATTGGCGGCAAATATGACGGCCTTAAGAAGTTTGAGGCCTTGAAAGATGTCAAGCAGCTACGGACCTTTTTGTCACTCAAGCTGGTGCATCCCGGCTGGTGTTACTTGACCTATAATGTTGTTTTGCATATACTGCCAAAACTACAACGCTTAAGGGTCTTATCTTTACATGGGTATCGCATTGTTGAGCTGCCAAATGGAATTGGTTATTTGAAACAGCTACGCTACCTTGATCTCTCCAGTACTGCAATTGAAATTTTACCTGACTCAATCAGCAATCTTTACAATTTACAAACACTTAAATTAGAAAATTGCCGTCGACTGAAGAAATTGTGTGCACAAATTGGGAGCCTAATAAACCTACAACATCTCAATAATTCTAACGCACATTCGTTGGAAGAAATGCCTTTGAGCATCAGTAAGTTAACTGGTCTCCGAACACTGCCCTTTTTTGTAGTAGGCAAAGGAATCTGCTCTGGGCTAGGAGGGTTGAAGTCATTGATGCATATTCGGGAGACACTTCACATTTCAAGGTTGGAGAATGTTGATGATGTTGGGGATGCCAAGGATGCCAGTTTACATAGCATGAGGAACCTTAATGCTGTACTGTTGGAATGGGCAAACAGTCTTGGAGTTTCAAATAAGCCAAGAACTGAAACACATGTGCTTAATGTGCTGAAACCTCACCAGAAGCTGAAAGAGCTCACTGTCAGGGGCTATGGTGGCACAAGATTCCCAACTTGGTTAGGGGATTTCTCATTTTCAGATTTAGTGATCCTACGACTTGAAGATTGTGGTAAGTGTACTTTCTTGCCATCTGTTGGACAACTACCCTTTCTCAAGGGACTTTTCATCAAAGGAATGGCTGGAGTAAAGATTGTTGGACTGGAGTTTAATGGAAATTGCCTCTCAGTGCCTTTTCCTTCACTGGAGACTCTTTGTTTTGAGTGTATGCAAGAATGGGAAAACTGGATTCCTCATGAACCTGGTCAAGAAGTTATAGGTTTTCCTCGTCTACAGGTGCTTTCAATCGTAAGATGTTCTAGACTTCTAGGCGTATTGCCAGAGCATCTCCCTTCATTGAAAAGGCTTGTGGTTAAAAGATGTGAGCTGTTGGTGGTGTCAGTTCCAAGTCTTCCATCCCTTTGCAAATTAGAAATTGATGCATGCAAAGAGGTGGTGTGGAAAACTAATGTCGACCTTAGCTCAGTGAGCTCTGTGGTTCTTTCTGATATGTCAAGTCACATGCTTGAATCTGAGCGCTTTCTGCCAGTCTTACCAAAATTAGAAGAATTGAAGATTGTTGGCTGTAAAGATCTAATATTTTTCTGTCAGAGTGGAAATAGTTTAATGAAAGATGTTAGCTACCTTTGTCAATTGGTGATTGAGCAGTGTCCCCAACTTCTTTCCTTGGTGGCAGAGGAAGGAGAACAGCAGCAATATGGGTCTCCTTGCAGACTTCAATCCTTGGAGTTGAGGGATTGTGAATCCCTTGTGAAGTTACCTCAAGTATTGAACAACCTTAGTTCCCTCAGGGAGATATCTATCCAAGAATGCCCGAAACTTGTTTCCTTTCCAGAGGCTAGTCTACCTTCCCAGCTTAGATTCATTAGCATTTTCAAATGCAATGCACTAAAATCCTTACCTGAGGCATGGATGCACAGCAGCGATACGTCTCTTGAAAGTTTGTCTATTGGATTCTGTGATTCTTTGACATGTATTGCTACAGTGCATCTGCCTCCGAATCTAAAGCGGTTGGTTATCCATGGTTGCAATAATCTAGAGACTTTGATAGATGAGGAGGAAGTTTCGGTGATGCACGAGGAGAATATCAAAAGAGGCAGCAGTTGTAGGGATACTTCTTTTCTTGAGTACTTGGAGATTAAACACTGTCCATCCCTTACATCCGTATGGTCAAAAAGTGAGTTACCTGCCACACTTCAACAAATGGAGATTTTTCATTGCTCAAATCTTGTTTCCTTATCATCAAGAGGCAATCTTCCTAAGGCTCTCAAATACCTATTTATTGATAGATGTTCAAAGATGGAGTCATTGGCAGAAAGAGTGCACAATAACACTTCTCTAGAAAGTATTACAATTTGTGATTGTGAAAATCTTACATCATTACCCAATGACTTGCACCAACTCCGGCATCTTCAAAAGTTAAGTATATTGGATTGTCCAAACTTTGTTTCCTTTGCAGAAGGAGGATTGCCTTCTACTAAACTATCAGACTTCTCCATTATTGGGTGTGAGAAACTGGAGGACCTACCTAATTGCATGCACAATCTCAACTCTCTTCAATATTTAGCAATATTAAATTGTCCAAGCATTGTATCCTTCCCTGAGGATGGCTTTCCAACCAACCTTCTGTCACTTGAGATTAAAGATCTAAGTATCTGTAAGTCTTTGTTCATGTGGGGATTGCAGAAACTCACCTCTCTTAGACGACTCTGCATAAGTGGGGAATGTTCAGACATGGTATCATTTCCATGTGAGAAGATAGAAATGAAGCTTCCTACTTCTCTAATTCAACTGCAGATTGAAAATTTTCCGGACCTGGAATGTCTATCCTCCACTGTTCAAAACCTCCCATCCTTGGAAGAGCTGGAACTCTATAGTTGTCCTAAGCTCAAATACTTTCCAAGGGTTGGTCTGCCTCCCTCGCTTTTGCGACTATATATAGATGGATGTCCTCTGCTACAAAAACGGTGTAGGAAGGATAAAGGAAAATATTGGTCCATGATAGCCCATATACCTTATGTTTTCACAGATTGGAGATGGGTGTTTGATCAAAGAAGAGTATTAAATCCTGTTTAATTTCACAAAACCACCAGGTACCTTAATTATAATTGATACTCAGCCAACATTTATATTCTCATTTAACTGTGCAGGAACCTCAATCTATTCTTATTCATTTCCTCTTGATCAAAACAGGCAAGTAACGTTTCTGGCCCTTTGTGTTCTCATATTTTGCCAAGATGACAGCACAAGTCCCTCAGTCAAATCTGTGGATAAAGGTAAATTCATTTTTCTCTGTTGAGGGTAAATCTCCTCTGTTGTACGAGAGTTGCTAAAACTCTGTCGTACAAGAGTTGCTAAAAGGATAACGGACAGATTGGCCCAGGATAGCCCACATAATTTATGTCTAACATAAATTGGAAATTCGCGTTTGCTTCCCAAGAAGATAAGGTAGGCAATTTCAAAAATACTCAACTAATGTTTAGAATTTTGTTAAACTATGAGGAAGCTATATTGATTCTTTTTCATTTTCTCTGGATCCAAACAGTTGATTTCATAATTCTGCTGCTCCACTTGTTTTCCCCCAAGTGAATAGCAAGCCCCTCGCCAATTCTATCCTTATAGGTGAACTTCTTTCTTTCTAGAGTAAATATATATTTGTTTTTTATGATTAATCCTTTGTGTGAACTGAAGATAAACTTGCTGTTGACCTTCTTTTTGATTGATAAACTTGCTGTTATATCTTCAGTTGACCTTCATTAACTGAAGACATAGTCAACGGAGCATCAGAGATAACATCAGATGTAAAGTTCTATCAAGCAATGATAGTGGTCTGGTTGAACAAATGAAAAAGGTTTAGGTGATACTGAAGATGGTGAATAGGTATAGTTTATGTTAAGGTTCTTTCGTTCTATAACTACTTTGGTTCATCATAGGGTCAAACTTGTTTGACAGTGGCGGATCCAGGAATTTCACTCGATGGGGGCAAAAAATAAACAAAAAAAAAAAAAAAAAAATTAAAACCAATTATATTCATACTTTTTTTTTTAATTATGATGAGCTCAACAAAAAGTTACAAAATACAAATAAATATCTTAAAAAAACACAATTTTTGTAAAAATAAAACAATTTTTCTACAATTGTCCTCAACAAGCTTTCATATTCTGAAAACGTTGGATAATTATCTTATCATCAACTGTATCAAATACATCTTTCTCAATATAGGTGACCAAACAATCATTCATCCATTGATTTCCCATTCGATTGCATAACCAATTTTTCGCAAGATTCATTGCAGAAAAAGTCATTTCAACGATCACAGTCGAAACTAGTAAGACCAATGCAAGTTTCACAAGCTTATACACCAACGGATACAAAATGTCTTTTTTAAACTGAACTAAAATCTTATCTAAATCACCAATTCCTTCTAACTCAACAAAATTCATCACAAGAACGTCTGTCAATAACATAAGTCCTAGTATGGTTCTCAAGTATCATCAACTCAAGTGCAGAAAAATCAGTTGGATAAAACTGGGCAAAACGGATCAACTTATGCCTATCAAAAGCAGAGAATGAAATACTTGGATCTAAACATGTCATACAAAGAAGCAGCTAAATACTAACCTTAGTGAAACAAGTGTGAAGTTCTTGAAGTTGCATATCTATCACTGTAAAAAACAATTCAACTCGATAATGATGCAAATTTTTCATGTGCTCAACTCTTCGTTGTGACTGCCTTCGAATTGCAAACATATCATCCATATTCAAAATGACAATATCATGTTTTTGGCAAAATGNGATCATATCAAATATACACAGAAAAAATAATTCAGCATATATATAGTAATATCGGAAACAATTTTAATACAACTAACTGAAAAATTCAAAACAGACTACAAAAATCTTAAAATTCCAGAACACATCACAAGAAGTAAGGTAGCCCAGTGGTCAAGACATTTAACTCTCATTTAAGAGTTCTGGGTTCAATTCACGGTAACGGAGTTTTAACTTTTAACAATTAACATGACTGAATTAAAAGCATTCTTTGCAGAATACAATAAATCAAATTTAATCAAACAAAATGACAAGCACGTAAATCGGCCTGTGTGGTTCAGTGAATCAAATAAAAAAAACTCTCAACCACTTGATTCCAGGTTCGAGTCCCAGGCGTAAATTTTTTTTTTTTAAATTTAAATAACGACATGTCGTTTCCAAAAATTAAAGAAAAACAACTTGTCATATCTTGAGGCCCAGTCGTCTTCAACCTTCAGCCGGGTCTGCAACTGGATACCCGACCTGAAAGCAACCCACTTTGAACCCGAAAATTTAAAATACCATAACTCAGTCAATTTAACTCCATTTTAGACGATTCAAAAGCCCTTTTTCTCATAATTTCACAGGGAATTTAATTTTTTAACCAATTTAACCAAACAAAATTCCCAAACATGAATATGAGAGAATCAGAATTGAATAAAAAACATAAATAAAATTACAGCATACTTCATCACATCTTAACACTGAACAATAAGCAAGAAGCATGGCTCTGATACCAAAATGTAAAACATTACGTATGTAATATAATGCAGAATTTAACCAAATTACCTCTAGCCATATTGTTCAGGTGTTGTAGAAAGTTAAAACGTGACTGATTTGTGAGTGAATGTTTGAGAGATGTCTTCTAGCCTATGCCTCCAGAACCTTTTTCTTCCTTTTGTATTTTCGTGATATATCTTTGATGGAGAAGATATATCTTTATATATGGCTAGGCTAGGGACCAAGTAACTCTCATCAACTGCCTTTTAACCTCCCATCAAGGATCAAAGGAGGCAGTTAATAACTCCTTTAAACCACCTTGAACTGCATAATTGTGGCATGTGGCCACATCAAGTCTTACATTTGGATCATATAAAGAATGTTTTGGAGATACTCTTAATGAGAAGCAATATTTATCATGTTATACACTTCTTAACTAAGTTGTTTGTTATAACTATTTTATAAAATTAATCGAGTTATGTTCTTAATAAACAAATTTGAAGCAGGAGACCTGACTCAATTACCATTACTGGAGTACAATCGGATATACGATTCGCATTCTTGAACAAGCCTCCTAGTGCAATGCCGGCATTGTTCACCAGATGATCCACTGCTGCTTAAACCACATAATCATCAAACCATAAAGAATTTCTGGTATATTAAAAACTATATACAACAAGAAAAAGAATACAAAAGTTAGACCATGAAATTGGTAGCTTATGAAGTACTGGAGTGTTACTGGTACATACATCTGCCAAAATGATGGACTGCAGCATCATCAATAAATTGATTACAGTCTTGTGTGATGGAAACATCTGCACGGACAGCGATAACATCTGGAGAGCCAAGACGCAGAGTTTTTTCAACCACATATCCCAAACGCTCTTCTTTCAAGTCAACAAGAACTAAACATGCTCCTCTATTCGCGTCGTCATAAGCAATTTGCTCCAAAATTTTAAAAGAAATTATTTATCAGTAAATAATAATATAAATAAGAGGAGTGTTATTGGCTGCATGAGCTGTCAATTATTGAATTGATTTTGTACTAATTTCATAATTACTTCTAGGAATATGTTAGTTGACCAATCTTGTACCTAAATATAGAAACAATTTGTTTCCTTTTTAGGATGTAATTATCTTCATATATTACCTCTGATTTGGAGAAGAATACGCACAGAATTATTTAGTATTGAAAATTTTGTTTGACATGGTATCAGAGCAGGTTCCCAAGAGAAGCTGTGTTAACAATTGAATTTCTTTTTCTTTTCTTTCGAAATTCGTATTCGTATTCTGAATATTTACCATTGTTGTGAATTCTATGGTTGCTATCACAGGCGTATCAATAGATCTTCTCCGACCACCAACACCACAAGTTGTTGTTCATCAAGACAACTCGACATTTCCAATCGGAATCACTCTGTATGAGACCAAGTACTCATTATGGTCTCAACTCATGGAGATGCGGATCAGTGCTCGCAACAAAGCTGGTTATCTTACTGGAGAAATGAAGAAACCAACACCTGGAGATCCTAATCTTGGATCATGGATTACTAAAAATCACAGAGTCAAAAGTTGGCTGATTAATTCAATGAGTCCATCGCTGATGCAACGATTCATTCGTCTCCCTACAGCCAGAGATATATGGGAGGCTGTATCGAAAACATTCTATGACGGAACTGACGAAACCTGTGTTTTTGAGCTGAATCAGAGATCTTTCTCTACCAAACAGAATGGACAACCATTACCAACGTATTACAATGAACTGGTTGCCATTTTCCAGGAAATCGATCACAGGACTACCTCCCAAGAAGGAACAGTCGAAGGGGTGTTACAGCTGCACTCTGCAATGGCTAGGCTTCGAGTTCATATTTTTCTAAGTGGACTTGACTCAGAGTTTGATCAGGTTCGTGGAGAAATATTATGAAAAGATCCGAAGCTTGATTTGGAAAGCACGTATGCTTATGTTAGAAGGGAATACCAGCAGAGACAAACAATGGGAGGCTCTCATCCAATTTCTGAGAACTTCGCCATGCTAGCCAGTAATAATCGATATGGATCTTCGAAAAACTGGGGCAATCAATTATCTAGCAAGGTTAACAATCTGGTATGCACTCGCTGTGGAGAAAAAGGTCACTCACAACAACGCTGCTATGAAATCATTGGCTATCCCGAGTGGTGGGATTTCTCAAAGAATCCCCATAAGAAAATGGTTGGGAAGGCTATGGTGACAGCAACAAAGGACGAAGAACAACCACCGCCTACAGCAAATGTTGCCCACCAAGGTATTATCGGTAAGACATTTGTATTTTCTGTAACTTCTAAGAATAGAACTTGGATTATTGATACAGATGCATCTGATCTGACTAGAGATTCTGGCCAATTACAATCTGTTCTTCCATCTTCTCAATCTATTTTTTCCACTGCAAATGGTAGTACTTCTCCTATTATTGGGGAAGGGTCTGTTACCTTGACTAATACTCTTAAATTAGATATTGTTCTTGTTGTCCCATCTCTTGAATACAATCTTTTGTCTGTTAGCAAAATTACCTCCACACTTGCTTGCACTGTAACTTTTTGGCCCACTTTTTGTGTCTTTCAGGACATCCTAACTCGGAAGATTCTTGGTTATGGTGTTAGACGGGGTAAACTCTATTACTTGGAATTGACAAAAAATGAGGGACAAAATATCAGTCAGGCAAATCAAGCTACCAATGAAGACAAAACTCGGGTAAATGTTTGGTTATGGCACCGGAGATTAGGACACATTTCTTTTGGTTATCTTAAAAAATTACAACCACATCTTTTTTCAACTCTAAATGATTTAGATTTTCATTGTGACATTTGTGAAATGGCTAAGAGCCATCGCACCTCTTATTTACCAAGTTTGAATAAAAGTTTAGAACCTTTTGTGGTGATTCATTCTGATGTTTGGGGTCCTGTAAAAATTTCTTCCCTTTCTAAAGCTTGTTATTTTGTAACATTTATTGATGAATGTACTAGAATGATTTGGGTGTCTTTACTTATAAAAAAAAAGTGATGTGTGTCTAGCCTTTCAAAAATTTCACAAAATGGTAGGTACTCAATATCAAAAGCAGATTCGTGTACTCCAATCTGACAATGGTACTGAGTATATGGATGCCTCTCTTGGCAATTATCTAAACATTCATGGAATTTGTCATCAAATCTCATGCACTTACACCCCACAACAAAACGGACTAGTTAAGAGAAAAAATAGACAACTTTTAGAGGTAGTTCGTGCTTCTCTTTTTGGCATGAACATGCCTCGTTTTTATTGGAGAGAAGCTGTAAAATCTGCAGCTTATCTCATTAATCAAACCCCTTCACGAGTGATAGATTTTCAAACTGCCCAACAAAAAATGCAATCCTTACTTGTAGTTCCTCATCTTCCTAATCTTGAACCTCGAGTCTTTGGTTGTATTGTTTACACTCACATTCCAAAAAGTTTACGAACTAAACTTGATCCATGTGTCAAACGCTGTGTTTTCATTGGCTATTCTGAACTTAAAAAAGGTTATAGGTGCTATGATCCACAAACCCAAAAATTACATGTGACTTTGGATGCCTCTTTTCATGAATTAGAGCCTTATTATTCAAGGGGAGTCTCTGACCATTCCCTCCAGGGGAGAGTTCTAGTGAAGAGAATGTTCAACAACAAAATGGAGGAGGAGGTGAATTTGTAGAACTAGAAAACATAGTCGAAAAGCTTCAAAATCGTGATGGAAATGAGGTTCAACAAAAGTATGATCCCCCCAATTTTCTGGACATGTCTGAAGCACTACCAAGGCTGCTAGAGTTACCCATGTCTACACCATTAACTGAAGAATTAACTGAGAGTGTTCCTCCTCAGGTAATTTCAAATCCAATGTCTAATAAGTCTAATGAAATATCTGTTTTTGCAGAAAATATAGATCCTAGATATCCACAAAGGTCAAATAGAGGAATTCCAAAGAAACAATATGAACCTAATGCCAAAGCAAAAACTAAATGTCCAATTAGTAACTATATGTCATCTCATAGGTTGTTTGAATCATATGCACTTACTATTAATCAATTATCCACTATATCTATTCCTAGTAGTGTACAGGATGCTTTGGAAGATCCCAAATGGACTAAGGCGATGAATGAAGAGATGGCAGCTTTACAAAAAAATGCCACTTGGGAACTTGTTTCACTACCTAAAGAAAAGAAGACAATTGGATGTAGATGGGTGTTCACAGTGAAACTCAAAGCATATGGAAGTATTGACAGGTATTAAGCGAGACTAGTGGCAAAGGGATATACACAAAGGTATGGAATAGACTACCAAGACACTTTTGCACCAGTAGCCAAGATAAATACCATTCGCATTATTATTTCTATAGCAGCAAATCGAGATTGGCCCTTGAAACAATTCGATGTTAAAAATGCTTTTCTCAACGGAGACTTGGAAGAAGAAGTTTACATAGAGCTACCTCCTGGTGTCAAACGTAGTTCCATGCGTGGAAATGAAGAATGTAAGCTGAAGAAGTCCTTATACGGACTAAAACAGTCACCCAAGGTGTGGTTTGAGAGGTTTTCAGCGACAATGAAGGCAGCTAGTTATAAATAGAGTAATTCAGACCATACTTTGTTTATAAAACACAAAGAAGGAAAGGTAACGATGTTGATAGTGTATGTTGATGATATGGTATTAGCAGGAGATGATTTGTCTGAAATGAAGGCACTACAAGAACATTTGGCTGCTGAGTTCGAAATGAAGGATCTTGGGCAGCTTAAATATTTCTTGGGGATTGAGGTGGCAAGATCGAAACATGGAATTTTTCTTTCACAACGAAAATACGTGCTAGATCTTCTTACTGAAACTAGAATGCTTGATTGTAAACCAATAGAAACACCTATAGAGATGAATCACAAGCTTGGGATTCTACCAGATCAAACTCCAATTGATAAGGGTCGTTACCAACGCTAGTTGGGAGGTTAATCTACTTATCACACACAAGGCTAGACATAGCGTATGCAGTAAGTGTTGTAAGCCAATTCATGCATACGCCACATAAAGAATATATGGATGCAGTCTATCAAATTCTGAGATATTTGAAGTGTGCTCCAGGGAAAGGTTTATTGTTCTCAAAAAATGATGTCTCAAACATTGGAGGATACACGGACTCTGATTGGGCATGTGACAAGACAACTAGAAGATCGACGTCAGGTTATTTTACATTTGTTGAAGGCAATCTCGTCATTTAGAGAAGCAAGAAGCAGAAGGTTGTGGCAAGATCAAGCACTAAAGCTAAATTTCGAGGAATGGCCCAAGGTGTGTGCGAGATGTTATGGATCAGGAACATACTTAAAGATTTGGGGATTGATTATGCAAAACCCATGAATCTTAACTGTGATAATAAAGCAACCATAGAGATTGCCCAGAATCCTGTACAACATGATCGCACAAAACATGTTGAAGTAGATCGTCATTTCATCAAGGAGAAGCTTGATGAGAAAACTATATAGTTTCCATTTGTCTAATCCGAAAAAAAGTTGGCTGATATGCTCACAAAAGCAATATCAGCAAGGGTGTTTCATGACTTAATTGACAAGTTGGGCATGATAGATATCCATGCTCCAACTTGAGGGGGAGTGTTTGTATGAGCTGTCAATTATTGAATTGATTTTGTAATTACTTCTAGGAATTTGTTAGTTGACCAATCTTGTATCTAAATATAGAAACAATTTGTTTCCTTTTTAGGATGTAACTATCTTCATATATTACCTCTGATTTGGAGAAGAATACGCACAGAATTATTCAGAATTGAAACTTTTGTTTGACAGTTATTGAAAATATTAATTATGATAATGATTTATGCAAACTTCGCCAATTCCTAAAGCTGCTCCAGTGATGACTATTGCTTTTCTGGTGACATTTTCACTTCATCGGTGTCTCTTAATACAATCAAATCTAGTATGACCTAGCACAATTTAATCAAAAGGGAGAACGACATTTTCCCACCCAAGGTTTGGCCAAACAACACTTTGCACCCTTCAAGTTTCAAAATGACACTTTCCCACCCTTCATTAGGTTCTGTTATTTATTTTTTTGTAAATATTTTATTGAAAAAACGAAAATACCCTTAAATATTTGACTTTATAAATTTTTTATTATTTTATAATCAGCTACATAGTCAAATATTAGAAAGTCAAAAAAGAAAAAAATAGTTAACCCTACCTAAAAAGTTAGGAGTAATGCTATGAAATTGTTTAAAGTTAAATATTTATTTATTTATAATGTCATCAATATTTCATTATTATTATTCAATAATCTACTATATTTATAATGTTTTCATAATATAATGTTTTTCATTTTTTACTAATTAACATAAAAAAATCAACATTCTTAATTAATTAAATAAACAAAGGAAAAAAAAAAATCTTTACACTTGAACTAATAAATAATCGAGTAAAGACTTTGATTTAACTAAAATTTAATTTATAATAAACTAATAAGAAATAAACTATTTAAGGGTATTTTCATCTTTTCAGTCAAATATTAACAAAAAACACTAACAGAACCTAACGAATGGTGGGAAAGTGTCATTTGAAACTTGACGAGTGGGAAAATGTCATTTCGCCAAACTTTGGGTGGGAAAATGTCATTCTCCCTAATCAAAACTAGGGGTGTTCACGAGCCGAGCCGACCGAGTTTTCGGCTTAACGAGCTTGGCTCATGAAATGGGATAAAGAAAAGAGTCGAGCTCGAGCCGAGCTGCATATTTTATGGCTCAACTCAGCTCGTAATGAATTTAAGGGGCTCCAAAAAATTCAATTTTTTTAAAAAAATTTCCTGGGCAGCCCACCTGATGCTTTTTGTTCATGGATCAGATTATGTTTTTTTTCTTAAAATGGAAAGATTAGGAATAAAGAATGTGTTTGAATGTAAGTGAAAGAAATACGGGTTTTATAATGGTTTTGATGATTAATTGGTTATTTGGTGTGGTTGCAGAACGAAATAGGGGTATATCTAAGCACCTGCACTAATACTGTCAAAGTTCTATAAGTCTTACACGAGCTCCACATTTCAAAATAAAAATTACTGTCTTTTTGTAAGTTTCATGTTGCTCTTCAAAATCAATAGCCACCAATACAGTATGATTCAACCTAAAAGTAAAGTACTCACAGTATCTTCCATTGTGGCACACCAACCTGGCATGGACGACACCCTATATCAAGGACTCTCATTTTCGCCATCCTCAGACAACTTCTCAGTCCCACAGATTGCAATTTTTTTCTTCTCATGTCCTCATACATTACCCAACAATTAAACTTACTTAAAATAAAAATATTAAATGAAATGCTACTGCTATTAACAATTTATCATTCAACATACTATATGTACCACAAATTAAGTTAAGTGAACTAAAGGTTTTTTCTTTAGTTCACTTGACTTAATTAAGTTTTCATCAAAGGAAAATGGGGGGTTAGCATAACTATACATCAAGTGACATCCCCAACCATCAAAAAATATATATAACAGCAAAATAAAATATATAAATTGTCGAATGACTGGAATCCTCAAAAGATAATTGGTTGTATGTCCATTGTAGCCCCACTCCTCCTACAAACAAATTAATGTGAAACACATTAAGTACAATTGTCATTTTATATAAACCGTAAAGATGAAAATGCAAACCTGAACACAAAACTAATAAATATAGACCTGTAGAATCCTACTCCCACAACCAATAACTCACGGGTGAATCAACCAATCTGCTGACTTCCATCACCTGACAAGACAGGAAGCTGAATCTCCAAGTGATCCTCCTCTTTCTAAAATGAAAAAGAGATAAAAATAAACTGTAGGTTAGAATAAAGTAATTTTAAATATTGAATTAAACGAAAAATATATTCAATGGAACTTACTTTGCACCCTTTCTTCACTCCATTCAAAGTGTGACACCAGTCACATCCACATAACAACATCTCCATCGTAGCTGGTGACAAAGAAGCTCGGTAGCTATCAATAACCCTACTCCTAGCACTGAATGTAGACTCTGAAGCAATCGTAGTGATCGGGATGGCTAGTATCTCATGAGCCATTGTAGCCAATATAGGGTACTTGGTTGAATTTGTCTTCCACCACTGTAAGACATCGAATGAGTCATGATCCCCCACACACTTATGGCATCCCTTTCCCAAATAACAGTCCAACTCAGACTTACTAGGCTCAACAGTTTCAACCACGTCCAGAAAATTGCTAAAATCATCCCAAGCCTAGGCTCCCTCAACCGTAACCACCTCACCATTGGCTCCATGTCCATCCTCTTTTGATGTAGAAGCACGGCGATAGTGATTAGCTTAAACATACTCATCATATAACTCATACAATGCATCCCGAACCGTCATCATATTTGCCCGCACTTTTGCCTCAGAATACACCTTAGAGAATGCCCACTGAATAACCTTCATTTTCAACCGAGGATCCAATACAGCAGCCACAAACATCAACACATTACATTCCCCCCAATATTTATCAAACTTCTCTTTCATTTTCCAAACCATTACTCTAATAAAATCATCTTCAGATTCACTTTTACTATCCAACGTACATTTCACTACACACACCTCCTTCAAGAATAAATTAGACGTCAGATAATCACTTCCTGAAATGAGTTTGGTTGAACCACTAAATACTTTTAAAATGTCGCAGACTTTCTCCACTTTCTCCCAATCCTCGTCACTTGGATTATTATGATAATTGATATCTCTCTCTTTCAATCTTGGAAAAACCTTTTTGAACTTAATTGTTATTGCCAACATTTCTTAGGTAGAATTCCACCTTGTTATACAATGGAGAATAAGTTTTCGATATGGCAATTTAACTTATTGTACAATCTCAGAAAATACCTTTGGCCTACTTTATGAACTGTTAATATACAACACACTCTCATGAATGTCGTCAATGATGTGCCTAATTTGATAAAGTTCATCTTGAACAATCAAGTTCAAGATGTGTGCACAACATCTTACATAAAACAGTTTACCTCCACAAAGGAGTTTCCCTGAAACTTCAAAATTTTCCTTCAAAACCTTAATCGCAACATCATTACTTGAAGCATTATCCGCAGAAATAGTATATACCTTATTTTCAATTCCCCATCCCATTAGGCACTTGAAAATGCCGTCCGCAATCGCAATACCAGTCTGGGGAGGAGGTAGACAAACAAAGTTAAGGATACATCTATTCAGCCTCCAAGTACTATCTATCCAATGCCCGGTTAACACCATATACTCCATCTTTTGATTCCCTGAATTCCATAAGTCTATAGTCAAACTGATTTTTGTCACACTCTTCAACAAAGTCTTCAATTTGACCTTCTCACTTTCATATACCTTCATACAATCTTTTTTACAAGTATGGCGGGAAACCGGAGTCCATTCAGGAATCTCATACTTCATCATATTGTTCAAGCTCTCTTCCTCCACAGTTGTAAATGGATGCTCATGCATGAGCACCTAATGGGCGATCAGTTCCCTCATTTTCAATATGTCAAACTTCCCACTTAAAGCTAGCAAAATAGTAGTTGCAACATCATTACCGGCACTCGAAAAACTAATATGTTGTTGCCTCATGGAAGTTTTTCTCCTTAAACACTGGCTTAAATGTCTAGTAAACTGGGTGGTGCTTCCGATGGCATTAATACACAACTTTACTTTGCAATGGATACACTTTTCCTTTTTGGTACCATTAGGGAGTACAGCCTCCTTAAACTCCGTCCATACCACTGATGTCTTCGCTCTTTTTTTCTTCTGAATTGGATTTTCATTCTCATCACCGTTATCTGGGCTACTAATACTTTGCTCCGTATTTGTTGTGGTTGCATTCAAGTTAAGGTTACTGCCAGGTGTATTAGTAATTGTATCTTGTATAGTAGGGGTGCTTGAGGAAGTACCCTCCATTTACAAACCTATAAATGAAAAAAAAAAATTAGCAATTTAATGCAAAACCAATATGAAATAATGTAAAACTATTACATTGCACACACATCAAACCAATACATTATACATTGCACATCAAACGTTACACACTGGATACTACATCTAATTTTGTCAATTTGAACCAGTATTAATTGTCACAAATACATCCTAACATTCATTTATTCTTTAATTAGAGATGTGTAGACGTAAAAATCTACCTGTACAGAAGGGGGGTCTGATCCCGTGAGGTCAAGGCCACTAGCGATCTGCTGCACCTGCACACGTAGAGAAACACGCGAGTGAAGCGAACGGGAAACACCGGGGTGGTGTTTGCCGTAGGCACTCCGACGCTCAAGTCAAATTACCACCCTTAAATTAATACGTTACTTTTCTCTTAAATAACACCCTCATCTCAAATTCTCTCAAATAACTCCCAGAGGAGATCCCGGCCAAGCCAAAATTTGACCTGATTCTGGCACCATTAGACCTCCTTGAACACCCATCAGCATCCCCTTATCCCTTACCAAAACCCCTAACTTTTCCACTCGATTAAACCTCGACGAGATTCCGAATTTGGCTAGAAAGACATGACAAAACGCAAAAACCTAAGGGAGAGGCAGCGGCGATCGACATGTGAGGTTTTGGTGGGAGGAAGCTGGTGATGCTATTAGTGGTGTTGGGGGTGGTTTCTGGTGTTGGGACCTACCAGAATTTGGATGAAACATCGACTGAAACTAAGAGCAACGGTCGGCGATTTGGGGGTTCAATTAGGCGAGGAGGTTAGGGTTTTGATGTGGGGGTTGAGGGGATTGTAATGGTGGTGTTAGGAGGGGTCGACTACGCCGAGAACTTAATGGCCTGAAATCGCGGTGGGTGAATTTGAGAAGTGAGGGTTATTTTGAATTTTTATCTTTGAAATGACCATTTTACCCTTTAACTGTTATATTAAATAGTTTTTGTAATTTAAGGGTGAAAATTGTAATTTATGAAATTAGGGGTAGGAACTGTAGATATGCCAAAGCTTGTGTGGGAACATGTATTTACTCTTTCCAATAACCAGAGGGGTTTAGATAATGGGATAAAACCTTAGGGGTTGTCACTATCATCCCTTAGGAAACTGTTTTTTTTTTTAGGATGGGGGAAATTTTCTTTGACTGCCATAGGTTTCAAATAGTATTGACCCAAGGGTTTTTAAATAACTTAACCCCATTTTGCCAATGTCTTTTAGTGAACAACCATTAATTAACGAAATAAAAATTTACCCTTTCCCAATCTTAGCCCAACCCTCATTTAAGAAATTGACACTTTGGCCCTGTTCGTCCCAAACGAAGCCCCACACAAGCATTGTTATTGGTTGTAGTGCAAAGTCTACTTCTACGAAAAAGGGATGCGATCTAAAAAAAAAAAAAAAATCAGCAATTTCATGCAAAACTAATATGAAATAATGTCAAATTATTACATTGCACACACATCAAACCAATACATTATACATTGCACATCAAATGTTACATACTGGATACTACATCTAATTTTGTCAATTTGAACCAATATTAATTGTCACTGATACATCCTGACATTCATTTATTCTTTAATTAGAGATGTTGGTTGAAGAATTAGATGCTTTATTTATTCATTCAAACCCATTTATTCTTTAAATGACTTTGTAGAATTATTTGTCTTATGCCTATTTATTCTACTACATAAATCATAATGTCTTTAATACCAAATTAAAGATTCCTTCAAAACAAGCAAATCCCCTACTGGCTAGTGCAAGAGATTTCAATTATGAAGACTCTTTACTGCCCTTTACCCTTTTGCAATTTAATATATAACAAAACCCCTAGTCCCCACCACCAAATGCACAACCACAACCACAAACAACTTTATAAATTGCACTTCTGCTATTTACTGTAAAACAAATCCCCACAAGTACAAGTACAAGTCCACAACACAACCACAACCACAACCACAAACACAAACAAATTAACAAATTCAGTAAAGCAATTTAAACAAACAATGAAACAAACTGGCCTACAGGCTACAGCAGACTGCTCTTCACAGACAGTACACAAACTGTTCTTGTATGGGTTTCACAGCAACACCACGACGGTCAACGACCACAACAGGACCCTAATACAAGATTCCCTGAATTGTTTCACTAAAAAAATCCCCCTGTTACAGACAAACAATTCACGAAAATGAATATGTTGATTTATCAAGCCAAAAAGTATGTCTTATATTGCCAGATTTATGTAGTCTACAAACTGTAATTCCATATCTATTGCCCTAATCATTTCTCACTATCAATAAACAACTTGAATGAAATTAACATAAAAAGAAGCTTTTCAAGAAATCATACTTGTTGTTTCATGGATGATACTGTTTTTCAACAAGCTGCTCAAAATCTTCACATGACAGAGATGACAAATATTTAGTGTTGTAAGTAAACGCTCCTCGATATGCCTCTTTGTAACCTACCAATACTTGTGGAATGTGTTTCGTGAGTTTCTCCCAGTTCTCACCTTTCATCATCCAATAAATCTCTTTCAACATCATTATAAATAAAAATCAATCACATATGGGTTTCACAAGCAACAACAATCGAAGAAGCTCCAAAACAAACAACCTTACCGCGAAAAATCGACGGTTGATGGTGTTGCAGATCAGTTTCATGGTGAACAGAGAAAAGAAAAGGAATCGCGGCCAAGCGTCGATGAGACTTCAATGGGTTTGACGGCGACAACTCTGCGATGAAAATCCAACAAAGAAGACGGTGTTGATGGTGACTGGGAGTTGTGTTGTCGATTTTAGAGTTTGGGATGACTTCTACGGCAAATGACAAATTGTAGACATTTTAGGGATTTTAATATCGGGGGGCATTTTGTCAATTTTTAAAACTCTTGTTGTAAAATTTTATTTTAATCCCCTGTACTTCAGGAAACCCCAAAAAACCCCCAATTTTTTCGAGTCAAGCTTGGCTTGAGAGCCTAATGAGCTGAGCTGAGCATGGCTCAAACTTGGCTTGTTCTGTCTCACGAACCAAGCTGAGCCGACTTGTTATCTGACGAGTCGAGCCGTTAACAAGCCGAACTCGAGCTGAGCTGAGCCGGCTCACGAGCGGCTCGGATCGTTAAGCACTCCTATATACTTTCTACTTCAATTAATATATGTTTTGATTTGTTGATTTTACTCCTAACATATTTTATATATTTTTCTTTGTTATTTAAAACTCAAAATCTGCCACTCATATCAGTCTCTCCCTCGATCTCGAACCTAAACAAAACAATAATAAACCTACCCATCTTCAAATGTAACCCTTCTCCTTCCCACAACCACCAAGCACCAACCTATCTTCACCTTTATCAAAATTTTGAATGTGTGGATGGGTGGGAGTGTTGCTAGGGTGCTTGTAGGGAAGGTAAAGTGGCTAATCATGGGAGAAGATGGGGCTAGGTAAGGGTGGCTGCTCGTGTGAGAATGGATTATCAGGGGTAGCTTTATGGTGGTTGTAGAGACTGTTTGGGTTATGTAGCAGACAATTAGGGTGAGGTAACCATGAGGCTTTAGGAGTGGGTGCAATATGTAGTCATAGATGTAGTGGCATGGGGTTGGCTATCAAGTGGGTTGAGAACCGTGGGCAAAGATTTGGGAGAGTGGGAAAAGGAAATAGGCTTTTATATTTAATCATTTTATTTATAAATGATTATCTAAAACAAAGGACAATTATTTTATATGCATTTTACCTCTTTGCCCTTCTTTGTTTACTTCAACAGAGATTTTAAAACGTTTGGATAACTGTGAAGTTTAAGGTTATTCTTGATAGAGTAAACGACATTTTTCCACCCAAGGTTTGGCAAATCTACAAGTTCGCACCCCTAGTTTCATAAATTGCAGATTACCACCCTTAAATTAATACCGTTACTTTTCTCTTAAAATAACACCCTCATCTCAAATTTCTCTCAAATAACTCCCAGAGGAGATCCCGGCCAAGCCAAAAATTTGACCTGATTCTGGCACCATTAGACCTCCTTGACACCACCATCAGCATCCCCTTATCCTCCTTACCAAAACCCCTAACTTTTCCACTCGATTAAACCTCGACGAGATTCCAGAATTTGGCTAGAAAGACATGACAAAACGCAAAAACCTAAGGGAGAGGCAGCGGCGATCGACAATGTTGAGGGTTTTGGTGGGAGGAAGCTGGTGATGCTATTAGTGGTGTTGGGGGTGGTTTCTGGTGTTGGGACCTACCAGAATTTGGATGAAACATCGACTGAAACTAAGAGCAACGGTCGGCGATTTGGGGGTTCAATTAGGCGAGGAGGTTAGGGGTTTTGATGTGGGGGTTGAGGGGATTGTAATGGTGGTGTTAGGAGGGGTCGACTACGCCGAGAACTTAATGGCCTGAAATCGCCGGTGGGGTGAATTTGAGAAGTGAAGGGTTATTTTGAAATTTTTATCTTTGAAATGACCATTTTACCCTTTAACTGTTATATTAAATAGTTTTTTGTTAATTTAAGGGTGAAAATTTGTAATTTATGAAATTAGGGGTAGGAACTGTAGATATGCCAAAGCTTGTGTGGGAACATGTCATTTACTCTTTCCAATAACCAGAGGGGTTTAGATAATGGGATAAACCTTAGGGGGTTGTCACTATCATCCCTTAGGAAACTGTTTTTTTTTTTTAGGATGGGGGAAATTTTCTTTGACTGCCATAGGTTTCAAATAGTATTGACCCAACGGGTTTTTAAAATAACTTTAACCCCCATTTTGCCAATGTCTTTTAGTGAACAACCATTAATTAACGAAATAAAAATTTTACCCTTTCCCAATCTTAGCCCAACCCTCATTTAAGAAAATTGACACTTTTGGCCCCTGTTCGTCCCAAAATCGAAGCCCCACTACACAAGCATTGTTATTGTTGTAGATGCAAAAGTCTACTTCTACGAAAATAGGGATTGATCTCGTGAGGTTGAGGCCACTAGCGGTCTACTGCACCTACACATGCAAGAAAATAAGTGTGAAGCGGACGGAAAACATCGGGGTGGTGTTTGCCGTAGGCACTCCGACGCTCAAGTCAACAAGGCTGAGTGAGGCTAATTTAGTGAGGGTTAGGGAGAGAAAAGGTTAACGAAAGTTTAGTAGGAGATTGTAACTATGACTGTAATGCAAAGTTCTCAAGAGTGGGAACTCCGGGGTTTGAAGTTGTAACGTGTCTGTCTTTCTGAGAGGGCTGACCTCTATTTAAATAGTGTCTGCACGGTCTTTGAATTCTGGTGGGACTGGGAGTCCTTGCAGTTGGGGTTTAGTGAAAGAGTGGAGCCTTTGGTTCCCTTAACTCAGTAGAAAATGAAGTCCTAACGTGCATAGGATATGGATCTTAGATGAATTAGGGTAGTGATTGATCTCTTTAGTAGAGTTCAGATAGTACTACAGTATGTAGGCGACCCGAGGCTCTAAGTAGATCTTAAGTCTAGAAGGTGTTCTAGGATCAGAAGGCTTGGGCCCAAATAAGCTGGCAATGAGGCCTAAACGAATCGAGCCTTTGCTGATTGGGTCTGAATGGTGAGCAATTGGGAAGGCGTACTGAACGGGCCTCATTTACAAAACTCTATTGTGGAGCTTTGTTGAAGGTGTCTTCGTCTTTGGTCCTATTTAGGTCGAGGATATTTTTTGGCCCTAATAGTTTGCCCCCTACTCTCTGAGTTAAAGAGTGCTTAGCTTAGAGAGTAGGCATTGCGTAGAGGTGTATCTAGTCGACCTTTGCGATCGACCGGTTGAGCTTGTGAACGTGTTGCTTGTCTTTTCCCAAGAACGAATAGTATAGCTTTTGTTGTCGGTGATGTATTCGGTACGCCAGACCGGGCAGATGAAGGTGAAACATAGTCATGAACGCATTCGGTGCATCTGACTGAGTGAGGGAGTGAAGTTGACCTTGTTAGACTTGCCCAGTGTATCGGGTCGAGGGGGAGCATGAAAGAAATCTACTCGAAATACCCTCACTCGGTATGTCCTCCTGAGCGGGATGGTATGCAAAGCCTGCCATGAAGGTGTCTACTTGGTGTATCAAGACGAATGGTTGGGTGTGTGAGTTGTCCCATGAAGGTGTCGTCAGTCGGTGTATCAAGCCGAGTAAGTGGGTGTACGAGTTGTCTCATGAAGATGTCGTCAGTCGGTGTATCAAGCCAAGTTAGTGGGTGTGCGAACTGTCCCATGAAGGTGTCCTCACTCGGTGTAATGAGCTGAGTGAGAAGGTGCACAAACTATCCCGTGAAGGTATGCTCACTCGGTATTTCAAGCCGAGCGGAATACGTTAGGCTCAATCTAGTGGTGGTGCCTTAGGCTAATTGGTTGAATATGAATGAATAGGTGTATGTGCACTTCCAATCACGCGGCTAGTTCACTCGGTCGGGATGACTGAGAGGGCAGAGGTCATGTTTTGCTTAAGCAGTGTTTGTCATGAGATCGGAGAGCCGAGGTTGGACAGTCAGTACGTCTGGTGGTAACTCCGCTCGGTTGGGTGAACCAAGCAAGTGGTTAACGTGAGAGAGTAACGTGAAGCTGGATAATCCATCTCTCGACATGTGTACAATCGAGACATCTTCTGAATTTGGGCGGGAAAATCAATATCACACTATTTGATTACCAATCATTGGCTGCCATGTGTAGGCTCTGACAGTTTTAGTCGATAAATGCATGGGGGCGGATGTTCGTTTCATCTTACTTCCCATTTCTATCTTATGTTTTCGTGTTTTCTCTATATTTCAGTTTTTCTCTGCAACTGTGAAAGATTTCAGGAACTTTGGCCATTTTTATAGTAAACACTTGCTCCTTTGTACTCTTTTCTATTTCCTTTCTTCTTTTCTTCGTTTCTACGGCGTTTTTGGAGAGATTTGAGTAGAGTTTGGTGGATTTTTGGGGGAGTTTGAGAAGGTGGCGCTGCGTTTGTTTAGGTCAAGTGGAGTAGGCAAACTGAGTGATTTTGAATCTTAGGTTTAGCGTTTGGGAGATTTTGGGTGTTTAGGTTTGATTTGGTGTGGCTCGCGTGTGGAGATTATGGGTTTTAGAAGATGAAATCATTTTACGTTGGTTTTCCATTCGGCTTGTCTCGGTCTGCCTGACTGAGTCGAGTGTGGTGCTTTAGGTGAGGTAGTTTCTAGTAGGGACTGGCTATTTGGGTCACCCGGTCTTCTAGACCGAGTGGTGAGAGACTTGCACGGGTGAAACTAAGTCAAGCAGGTATTCGGTCGCCCGAGCCGAGTCGAAGGTCGCAATGGGTTTGGAGAAGTTCAGTGTTTGAGAATCGGCTAATCGATGGCTCAAGGTGAGTGGCGCATCGGAACAAGGTTAGATTTTGAATTAAGAGTCGGTCGGTCGCCTGGGTTAAGTGGACAGAGTATTCGATGTCAAGGTCAGGGTAGTTGGGGATGAGTGTGAGAGTGCCCCAACCATGGTGATGATGCCCGAAGGTAGGGGGCATTTCGATCGGTATACCAAAGGGTTGAACGTGGCTGTCGTTGGGCCGAGTGGCGATACCCCGAGTGATGGTGAATCGGAGAGGCAAGGAAGGAGTGGGGAAGACTCTGATAAGGTGAATGATTCTGAGAGTTCGCCCTTCACCAGTAGTGGCTCCGAGGACGAGCCGAGTCAGCCCGGTAGCGAGATCTTGAGTAAGGATTACCCGCCTTTGTTAAAGGATAGTGATGTGTGGTGGATCCGGATGATGTATCACATCTCGAAGTTTGTCAAAATCAGGGTGCTGAGGTCGTACGAGCAGGTTGACTGGGAGGCGAATGGTTAGGTGAGCACCTATGAGAAATAGTTCCATGATGGGCTGAGACTTCCCATCCCTCGTCTTGTCTGGGAGGTCTTGAACCATTTCATGATTGCGCCGACCTAGATCATGCCAAAAGGGTGGAGGTTACTAATGGCTCTGGAAGACCTTTGTGTGCGGAACCAGGTGATATTTGGACTGCACGAGTTGTTATACTCATATTTCCTAAAGGAAAACGACAAGGATAAATTCCGATACCTGATCAACCTTAGGCATGATCGGGCTCACCTCATGACTGACCTCCGATCGAGTGATAAGAATTAGAATGAGTGATACTTCTTCATGAGGGGTGAGGTGATCTTTGAGGAGAGAGACCAGGGCGAGATTTCGTACACCTGGTAAGCGACTGGTGAGAAACTTTGTCTTTACCTTGGATTTTGATTACTAAAATCTTATTGTGTTTCTTCTTTATAAATCTGAATTCAACTGAGCCGGATAAAGTAGGGACAACTTGGACGTGCAGACCCAAAAGATTCTTGCCATTCCAAAAGCGCAGAAGGATTGGCGGTTCGTGTGGAGGAGGCGAACCTGAGAACTAGTCACCTTTGCGATCCAGCGAGGTATCCCCTTCCCTTCGTTGAAGCAAATCTGGAGTGTGCTGCTCATCCGCTACTCAATCATATTTTGTCCGGTAAGTCAAGGCTACACCCACTAACTGTTGAAGAGTTTGCAATTGCTGAGAAGCTTATGAAGAAGCTGACCGTCCCAAGCGCGAGTGAGTCTATCACGAGATGTCACGAGAAGCGGAAGAGAGACTCCTTGGCCAGAGAGGAGAGAAGGGCGGAGGATATGGTGATGACTCCACCAAGTCGTGCACCTACAGTCGGGGCTGGGTCATCCAAGACCAAGAGTAGACTGAGATGCTTACTTTTAGCATCCCAGCTTCGGTGTCGACCTATTCAGACGCGATTTCCATGAGCCAGTTGGCCGACTCATTCCTGTTCCTGGCGGACGAGAGCCGTCTGAACCAGATGGGTGTAGTTGCAGTTGCTGACTGGGGGGTTTCCTGCGCTTTCCAGGTATGAGCCGAATTTTTTCCTTAGTGTGTTCATTATGATTGTATACTGATTGAGTTGTTTTTTCATGTAGGCATTCACCAGCAGCCTGCACCTGAGGAAATCAATTATGTCGCAGGAGAAAAGGATACAAGATATATCCAAATCCAATGCCAATTTATGATAGAGAGAGGAAGCGGCCTAGAAAACTGAGCGGGAGAGCCAACAACGTCTGAGGGAGGTCGAGGCAGAGCTGGAACGATTGAGGAGAGAGTTGGCAGAGAAGAATGTGGAGGTCGAGTCCCTAAAGGAGTAGTGCCTTAGTCTAAGGGAGAGCTGATACTGAGTACAAGGCCGGAAACTACTCCCACTAGAACCCAGATGAGGATATCTAGCTCTTGCGAGAGATAGAGGAGGAGAAGGCTGCTGGTCACGCAAAGGAGCGGGTTGATGATAAGATATTCGACCTTGCTAACCAGCCGAGGTGATCAATTATAGAGGATATAGGCGACCAGGTTGCAAGGGCGAGCGCTGGGGTATGTGATAAGGTGATTGAGTCGAAGATGGGTGAGACGACTCACACTGACGATATGGGCCATGATGCCCCTTAGGTTTATTTTTACTCTCCTAATGTATTTTTGGGGCTTGCGATGCCTTTCCATGGCATGTGTGCCCTCTTTGTACTCGATACTTAGCCGCTTGAGGCTCTTTTATCTTATACTTAGCTATTAGGGGCTTTTGTTTTTCTACTTGTGTTTATGTTTTGCTGCTTTCCTTGTGGATGGATGAGTTGGTTGCTTGATTGCTTGTAGATAGTGTTGTGATTTTGACAAGGCCAAGTGGCTGAGTCACCAGTGTCGTGGCGGTGTGTCAGTATGGTCGGCCAGATGTGTAAGCCATTGAGTTGCTAGGTCGGTCTGGACCGTTTAGTGGGGTGGGTCGATGAATCGTCGATTGAAGGTGTAAGTCGATGAATTTGTTTGGGCTGATTGACGATGTAAGTTTATGAATCGGTCTAGGCCGATTGAAGGTGTAAGTCTATAAATCGGTCCAGGCTGATTGAAGGTGAAAGTCTACGAATCAGTTTGGGCCGATTGAAAGTGAAAGTCTACGAATCAATTTGGGCCGATTGAAGGTGTAAGTCTATAAATCGGTCTTGGCCGATTGAAGGTGAAAGTCTACAAATTGATTTGGGTTGATTGAAGTTGAAAGTCTACGAATCAGTCTAGGCCGATTGAATGTGTACGCTGCTCTATCGCTGAATAGTACTTTTATTGAATTCAGGCCATGAGGCTGACTATTGGTGAGGGAGTGGATCGGCCCACTCATCCTTTAAAAAAAAAAAAAAAAAAAAAGACATGAATGTCAATGAGAGAGTCTGACTAAAAGCAGTAACGTTTGAGATGGATTGCATTCCAATTATTTCTGATGTCCTTGCCTTCGGGGGTTTGGAGTCTATAGGCACCCTCCCCTACTTCCTTAGCGATTTTGTAGGGACCCTTCTAGGTAGGGTCGAGCTTGCCAGAGTTGATCTCTCTTGTGTTTTGAAAGACTTTGCGGAGGACCCAGTTGTCTAGTTTGAAAGTTCTAATTCGGACATTGCGGTTGTAGTGTCAAGCGGCCTACTGCTGGTAGACTACGTTGCAGATGTTCACCTGCTCGTGTAGTTCATTGACTGTGTCCAAGTTATGACAAAGGTTCTGGCTGTTGGTTTCCTCGTCTGACCATTGGAGTTTGGTGGAGGGGACCGATACTTCAGCTGGGATGACTGTGTTATATCCATATGTGAGGGAGAAAGGAGTTTCGCTTGTGGACGAGCGAGTTGTTGTCCGATAGGACCAGAGGACCCCGGGTAGTTCGTCTGCCCATGCACCCTTGGCTTTCTGTAGGCGCTTCTTTAAAGTCTGTAAGATGGTTTTATTCAATGATTCAGCCTGGCCATTTGACAAGGGGTTGCGGGGGGAAGAGAAGTTGAGCTTGATCCCCCACATGTCGCAGAAGTCTCTGAAGCCTGAATTGATGAATTGGGATCCATTGTCGATAACTATTTCCTTCGGTATCCTAAACCTGCAGATGATGTGTTTCCAGATAAAGGCTTTTACCTCTCGGTCTCTAACTTGTGTGAGCACTCTGGTTTCGATCCATTTAGTAAAGTAGTCGGTGACTGCCAACAAGACCTGCTGCTCGGGTGCGGTCGGGAGTATTTCGACTATGTCCATTCCCCACTTCATGAATGGCCAAGGTGTTAGAGTGGAGTTGCTCAGGTGGGAGGTGTGAGACATGGGTGAACCTCTGACAACTGTCGCATTTCTTCGCATAGGTTGTTGATTCAGTGTATATGTGTTAGAGTAGATGCCCTAGAGCCAATCAATTATTGTAGAATTGACTCTTTATAATAATGTTCATTAATCAATAAAAGACATTTTATTCTATATCGCGTAAATTATTATTATTGCAATATGTATTGATATATGTCCTTAGAATGGTAGAACCGTGACGAGGGTATCAAGTATTTCAAATCTTGATAGTGAGAGCCCTATAAGCACATATGGTGGTCATTCTAGAAACGTTCGTAGCCCCAGTTTTATTCTGAAGTAAGGGCACAGATAATACGGTATGGCTATCATAGTGTTGAACGACCCTGTCGAAAGGTAATGACTGATCTCACTTGTCAAGGTTGTTTAGTGACAACCTGGTGCAACACATGGGTGCTTGTTGTAGGCGAATATACTTCAGCAAGTTCACTGGACTGACCCACCAAAGGATTCCATACGGATGGTAACCCTAGTGTCTATGGAACAAATCCTCTAACGAATGGTGGTACATGTGATCCTTAGACTTGAGATCACTGGAGCGCCTTGTGCACCGATTGGTGCAGTTTGACACTAGCCTAACATATTTCTATTCAGAGCTGTCAATACGGTGGTGATTGGCTACATCAAGGAGTGTATCAAGACTATGGTGGATAGACAGAGGATTCATCACTCCCGAGTATGGTAGAAGTTATCTCACGACGTAATTTAGTATATGGCAATGATACTAAAACTGTGGCCACAGTGGGATTGAGTTGTTGCTCTATCCAGTTTATAATACATGTCATTAGTCTAGAAACTGAATACATAATATCGAGAGTAACCGAAGGTTGACACTATTTTTATGCCTTCGTCTCGTCAAGATAACGTATGATAAAAGGATCGAATTGTACGGTAACCATTATCGTTGACAGGTAGCTAATTTGCTGAATCTGAATCTATCGGGTGGCCATGATGCCTTACTAGGGGCTACTCTTGGTCTGTGTATTAGTGAGACGATTAATTGGTGTTAATCGCGATACTATACACTACCGGTATGATGAGAAGCTTATGGGTGACACACATAAAACATAATTTAAGACTCAGGAAGTAAGAAGAGAGTTTTCGTCTTTTTAGGCGAAAGGGTATTTTGGTAATTTCACAGTGCAATTAAATTTGCTGAGGTCGTAGCCTTTTATTTAATTTGTTAGAAAAATTTAATAAGTGAAATTACATTTAAATATGTGTTAGCATATATTTAAATAAATTATCATTATTGTTAAATGTAAATATATATATATATATTAATTGATTTTAATTAAGATAATGATGAATTAAAATAAATATCTAATTGGGAGTATTTGGAAACAAGGGGTGTTTGGGTTGGAGCCCAAGCCTATTCCATATGGGAATAAGGCAATTAAATTTTACTATAAAAGAAAAAGGTTATTTGTAAAATATAAGAGATTCATTCATTTGATTATTTCATTGAAAAGAGAAAGAGCTACAACCCCTAAACACTCTCATGCCAGATTTGGGTTTTTGCCTAAAATCAATTACTCTTCATTTTTTCTTTGTTCTTAAGGCTAAAGAGGGATCTAGCAAATCTCTCTTTAGTTCCTTGCGATTGTCTTCATGTGGACTACGTCAGTTCGATCCTACACTTGGGTTGGTAGCAAAATACGTTCAGAGACAAAGTTGGAGGAGCCTCCAAACGTGCATATGATTCCTTAAAACTCTAAACTAATTTCTGCAGATTCTTGTTTTGATATAAACTGTAAATTTGTGCCCTGATCTTGGTTCTATGGAACGATCTGTGTTGTTATTAATTTTTGTTTTCCGCTGCCTTAATGGATCGCTTCCTAACAATATGGTTGGCCAATAGTAGCCAACGGTGATCACTCGGTGGGCAAGGCTACATCCTCCTGCATGGTTTTCATATTCGCCTTCATGGAGTTCAGCGAGAACCCATTTGGCTTCTTCTAGGCTTATGCCCTTAAGGTAGAGGCAGAGAACGACTTCCTAAGGAGCTGGCCCTCGTATATAGTGAATCTTGTGGCTTTTGCTCTCAGGTGGTGTGTTTCACTCTTGTCGGCTGGGAGCTCATTATGTTCCAAGTATTTTAGTATCGGGGTCATCCAGGAGTTGGTTGGTTCGATGTCAATTACTTCTTTGGGCGACTTGTTTGTTGGGTATTCCTTCTAGTCGGCTGGCCATTGGAAGAACAACAGAAGGATGGATGATTGGGAGGAACCTTGAAAGGCTGAGCCGAGATTAGCAAGGGCAACAACATGGGTGTTCTTTACTCTTGGGACTTGGGCGATGGAGAATTCTTCGAATGTGGTCTGTAATTCTTTGACCAAGTTCAAGGAGGTTGTCATCTTCAAGTCGCGGGCTTGGTAAGTGCCTTGTAGCTGGTTGAATACGACTTGAGAGTCAGATTTTACCTCAAACTTCCTTACTCTGATCTCTTTGGCTAGGGAGAGTCCAGCGATGAGAGCCTCGTATTCGGCTTCGTTGTTGGTGCACTTGAACCTACATCGTATGGCCCGTTGGATGATATCTCCTTCTGGTGTAGTAAGTACAACACCGAGCCCGCTTCCATTCATGTTGCTTAAGTCATCCATTAAGAGAGTCCACTTTGAAGGCGATCTGCTATTCATGCACAATAACTCTTTTTCTGCTTGGACGATGGTGTTCGGGGTGAAATCAGTAATAAAGTCTACCAATGCTTGGGATTTGACGGTGGTGCATGGTTGGAAAGATATGTCGAACTCACTAAGATCTACTGTCCATTGTGTGAGTCAGCCAGATAACTCTAGCTTATGAAGTATCTTCTTGAGTGTGAAGGAGGTGAGTACGACTATAGAGTAGCATTGAAAGTATGGTCTGAGCTTCTTGGATGCATGGACAAGAGCGAGTGCCAGTTTCTCCAGCTGACTGTGTTATGTCTCTGCATCGAGGAGTGATTTGCTTACATAGTAAACCGATAGCTGCTTTATATTATCTTCCCGAACTAACACTGCTGAGATTGTTGTCTTTGAGACCACCAGGTAGGTGTAAAGTTTTTCCCAACCACAAGCTTAGAAATGAGTGGGGGAGAGGTTAGGTATCTTTTTAACTGTTACAAGGCCTCCTCGTAGGTGGGGATGCATTCAAATTTCTTGGATTTCTTGAGTGTGAGGAAGAAATGGTGGCACTTGTCAATAGATCTGGAGACAAAGCGGCTTAAGGCGGCTACTCGCCCCATGAGGCACTGGATGTCTTAGATGCAAGCTAGAGATGGTATGTTGAGGATCACCTGGATTTGGTCAAGGTTGGCTTTTATCCCACGCTGAGTTACCATGTATCCCAAGAATTTTCCTGATGAGACCCTGAACGAACATTTGGCTAGATTCAGCTTCATGTTATATTTCCTTAGGACGACGAACGTTTGGCTGAGGTGGTCGAGGTGCTGCTCGAACATAAGGGACTTAATGAGCATGTCGTCGATGTATACTTCCATGTGTCTTTGAGGTGTTCGGCAAACATTCTGTTGACTAGCCGCTGATAGGTGGCCCCAGCGTTCTTGAGACCAAACGACATTACTTTGTAACAGTAGGTCACCCTCTTTGTGATGAGGGTTGTTTTCTCCTGGTCGTCCGGGTGCATCAAAATCTGGTTGTACCCTAAGAAGGCATCCATAAAGCTTAGGAGTTCGTGACCTATTGGCTCATCGACCATTATGTCGATATGTGGGAGTGGGAAGGAGTCTTTAGGGCATGCTTTGTTTCAATCTGTGAAGTCTATACAGACCCTCCACTTTCTATTCTTTTTCTTCACGACCACAACGTTTGCTAGCCAATCGAGATAGTGGACTTCTTTGATCAGCCCATTATTCAGTAGTTTATCAATCTCCTCATTGACGATCCGATTGCATTCTGGTAGGAATTTCCTTCGACTCTACTTCATTGAAGGGTGATCCGGATTTACTTGGAGGTGGTAAATGATTGCCTCGGGGCTGACTCCTATCATGTCTGCATGAGACCAGGCGAAGCAATCCTGGTTTTGTTTAAGGAATTCTATGAGTTGCTCTCTTATCTCGGGCCCGTGGCGAGAGCCTGTCTTGGTCTTCCAATCAGGGTGGTCCGAGTGTATCTGCACTTCATCCAACTTTTCCATGGATGGTTGATTTGGCTCGGTCGGAAGGGTTGGATGGGACTGTGGTTGCTATGAAGCATGACCTTTGCTTTTGAAGGCGTTTTTATAGCAGTCTCTAGAAGCCTTAGGGTTGCCCTTGATTTCTCTTACTCCCCATTTCGATGGAAATCTTATGGTTTGGTGGAAGGTGGATGGAACAACTTGCATGTCATGGATCCAAGGTCGACCCAAGATGACGTTGTACGGTGAAGGGCAATCGAGCACTAGGAAAATGGTTTGCTTATTGACTCCGTTGGTGTAAACAGGCAAGGTGATTTCTCTGATGGTGTACTTCTGCTCGGAACTGAACCCGACCAGTATGGTTGGTCGTCTGCTGATGTTTGTTTCATCCAGTCCCATGGCCTTCACTCTTCAAGGAAGAGAATGTTTACCGAGGATCCCCCGTCTACGAATATGCTCTTGACCAGGATGTTGGCGATCTGGAGGGAGATGACTAGAGCATCGTGATAAGGGGCGGTAAGGGTGACTGGCTCGTCATCTTCAAACTAAATTACCTGGTTGGTGTGAGACCGAGGGGACGAATGGATGGATTGGACTTCAAGGTGATGGTTGGCTCGGGCGTAGCGCTTGGCTGAGGAATAGCTTACCCCACTAATCTCCGACCCTCTAGAGATAATGGAGCAGAACCCCTTTGGTGTAGGTTCTCGTGGAGGAGGAGATGTTTCCTTTGAGCTTCTCTGGCTGATTGTATTCTTCCCTTTATCCATCAATAGGTCTCAGAGATGTCCCTTCTTTAGTAGTGTTGTGACTTCCAACTGTAGGGTGATGCAATCTGCAGTGTTATGACCATGGTCACCGTGGAATTTGTACCACTTTGTCGTGTCCCTCTTCGCTTCAGGATTGAGTTTGGTCGACCACTTAACGGTAGGTCTCATTATTTTCATGATTGCCACAACCTGGGCTGGTTCGACGTTAAGGTTGTACTCTAGAACTTTGTATTGGTTCGATCCGGATGGTCTATTGTCGACTCTAGTAGGCTGGCGGTCCTATGGTTTTTTTACTCTGTTTAGATTGCGTGGAGGGGGTTGATAATGGGGCTCAAACGATCTGGACTTTGACCTTCTATCATTCTGCCTTTAGTGACGGTCGTCATATCTGGCATGCCTCATCCGGTTCACCTCATCTTCCTCCCACCTTATTTGAATCACAGCTCTGGCTAGGGCATCTTCCATTATGGTGCAGCCGAGCTTCGTCAGGTCTTCGTATAGTTCTCCATCTGGGAGGAAACCTTTTTTGAAGGCGTTTACTGTTGTCTCTAGGTTGCAAGAGGGGATGAAGATTTTTTCTTTGTTGAATCTGCTGACGTATTCTCTCAGTGGATCCCCCCTCTTCTAGTAGACTCTGTATAGGTCGACCAATAGCTTCTTGAGTTTCTTGCTACTGGCGAATTGTTCAACGAAGGTGTCAGTAAGTTGGGCGAATGAGTTGATTGAATTATTTGGGAGGTTAGTGTACCATTGAAGAGTTGGTCCGGAGAGGCTTGAGTCGAAGATCTTACACACGCAGGCTTCCCTTAGTGTTCGGGGTATCGAGACGACAAACATTCGCTGCTTATAGGAGGCTATGTGGTCATCTGGGTCGATTGTGCTGTCATAAGGCTTCATGCTGGGGATGGTGAATTTGTGAGGCATCTCGGCTAGCTCGATTGCATCCACAAAGGGTGAATTAACATAGTAGTGAGGTTGGCTCTTTTTGGTTGGGATTGACACTCCAGGTATGCGCCTCATCACTGCCTCTATGTCAACTAGTCTTTTGGCCAATATCTACTCCATGAGAGAGGCAAAGACCCCTAGGTCATCCTGGTTGACTCGATTGGTCATATGATTCGCACCTGGTGCGTTTCGTTGGGTCAATCCACGGGGTGTAGCCTACCGAATCATTCCGTCATGTGCCACTTGGTATCCTGGATCTCCATTTATTCCCTTCGGTTGGGTGGCTCCCATTGTGACTGATCGAGTGTTTCGTCCCACATGGATGGTAAGAGGGGTTATTTGGGATTCGCTCGATCTGTTGGGATGGATGGACTCGTGCGGGATGGTTTGAAGGGGAGGGAGCCTACTCGACTCGCGAGGATGAGTCGAGTCGAGCCGAGTGGGGTTTGGGTAAGGATGGTTGACTGAAGGTGAGATGAGATGGCAAGGATGGGTGGCTCTTGTTGTGGTGGGCTCTTTGTTACTTGGACGCCTTGATCTCGTGCCAAAAGTGGAATGACCGAGAGTGGTTCTGTCGGCAGCCCCCGTTCGCTATGATTCAGGGCTGAATCGTCCACTAATGACGAACATAGTTGGCGCGACCTCGTATCCGGGATCGTTGGTCTGTGCTTTGGAGTTTGGAGAGGTTGCATGGACGGAACTGATGCGCGGAACCGATTGGGTTGTACCTGACAAGGCAAAAGCTCAAGATCATAAAATTGACTTACCTTCTCTTTTAGAGCTAGTTTTCGGCCCTAATGGAGGCGTTTTCGATTCGGATGACAGTGTTCTCAACTTCCAGTGCGGTCACCTTGTTTGAGTGCTGTTGCATAAGGGCAGTCAGAGCTTCCAGTATGGCCTCGAGGCCAGGATTAGTGTTATCAGAATTTTCAGCCATAGAGAGTTTGCTTATGTAGCAGGGTCTGTGAGACGAATGATTACCAGAGGCCCCATAGTGGGCGCCAAACTGGAGATGCAAAAATCTACCTTTACTAAAATAGGGACTAATCTCGTGAGGCCACTAGCGATCTGCTGCACCTGCACACGTAAGAAAACAAGCGTGAAGTGAACGGAAAACATTGGGGTGGTGTTTGCCATAGGCATTCCAACGCTCAAGTTAGTAAGGCTGAGTGAGGCTAATTTAGTGAGGGTTAAGGAGAGAAAAGGTTACCGGAAGTCTAGTAACTACGACTGTAATGCGAAGTTCTCAAGAGTGGGAACTCTAGGGTCTGAAGGTGTAATGTGTCTGTCTTTGTGAGAGGGCTGGCCTATGTTTAAATAGTGACTGTAGGGTCTTCGAATCCTGGTGGGACTGGGAGTCCTTGTAGTTGGGGTTTTGTGAAAGAGTGGAGCCTTTGGTTCCCTTACCTCAGTAGGAAAGGGAGTCCCAGCTAGCCTATGATACATATCTTAGATGAATTAGGGTAGTGATTGATCTCTTTAATAGAGTACAGCTAGTACTAGAGTACGTAGGCGACCCTGGGCTCCAAGTAGATCTTAAGTCCAGAAGGTGTTTTAGGATCAGAAGGCCTGGGCCCAGATAAGCTGACAATGAGGCCTAAACGAATCGGGCCTCTGCTGATTGGGTCCGAATGGTGAGCAACTGGGAAGGCATACCGAAAGGGCCTCATCTGTAGAACTCTGTTGTGGGCCCAATTCTAAGTTCTAGCTTTGTTGAAGGTGTCTTCGTCTTTGGGCCTATTTGGGCCGAGGACATTTTTTGGCCCTAACAATTGTCCAACACTTATAACTTCTTAGACCAAACGATAGCTACCAAAGTTGGCCTTCCAGTGACTTCTTCCTCCCTGATCAATGTCGTGGTGGCCAATGGAGAATCACTTCATAGTAAGGTTCAGTGTAAGGATGTTTCACTGGACTTCCCTGGATTCACTATTACAATGGATTTCTTTTTGCTTCCTTTGGTAGGCTGTGACTCTGTTTTAGGCGCTCATTGGTTACGCACCTTAGGGACAATTTTATGGGACTTTCATAACTTGCCGATGGAGTTTGAGTTACAAGGCCGACAGTGTGTATTGCATGAGAACAACTCAATATCCTTTCTATGTTGCAATTCTCTCCCGCCACCTTTTTTAGGTGGCCAACTTTTCCAAATATATCTTCACCATGTAGACTTACCAGAAGCTACCCTCCCTAGCCCTGTCTAATCTATTAGACCATCTCCAACCCATTATTGCATCTCCAACCCACTATACCAAATATTACACTAAAAAGAATATTCCTTAGAATATTCTCTTTCTTTTTCTTCTATTGTAATAATCAACAATTAATCTATTTCATTCATTATTTTTGTATATATTAATTAAATATTGGGAATGATATTTTTATTAAATAATAATTACTTTGAAAATTATACTAATTTAATAAAATTAAGCATTTATTTAATCAAATAAACATTACATTTAATATAGAAAAACATTACATCTAATATAAAATGATACCAAAAAAAAAAAAAAAAAAAATCTATTGTCCATTCAAGCTTTTGAGATTTGTGGCTTATTGTAAAAGATGTATTGTCCATTCAAGCTTTTGAGATTTGTGACTTATTGAAAAAGATATATTATCCACTCAAGCTTTTGAGATTTGTGGCTTATTCAAAAAGATGTATTGTCCATTAAAGCTTTTGAGATTTGTGGCTTATTCAAAAAGATGTATTGTCCATTAAAGCTTTTGAAATTTGTGGTTTATTCAAAAAGATGTATTGTCCATTCAAGCTTTTTAGATTTGTAGCTTATTTCAAAAGATGTATTGTGCATTCAAGCTCAAAAAGATGTGTTGTCCATTCAAGCTTTCAATTCAAACTTATGTTATAAAAGAGCATACAACACATTAGTTTTGAACACATCTCTTCTATTTCCTCTTAGAAAAAAAAAAAGCATATATCTTCTTCATTTGTGTTACAAAATGACTACACAACGAAGTTCTTCGTACACAAATGAAGAAGACATGCATCTATGTCATATTTATCTTGATATTTCTCAAAACTCGATTTTAGGCATAAACCAATCTAGTGATCAATTCTAGTCTCGAGTTGAGCTTGACTACAATAGTTCCAAACCCGTGTTTCTCACCCAGGTTCGGATCTTTGCAATGTCGAATGTAACTGATCTTTAAAGCTATTGGCAAATTGAGGGGATGCGTACGTCAAATTGAAAATATGAATCCAAGTGGTGCTTCTGAGTAAGATATTGTTAGTATTTGTTACATTTAATAATTTTTTTTTTTATCTAATTGATTTTAACGTTATATGTATATTGTTTTGTAGATGATTCAAGCCAAAATGTTACTAGCACAAGATAAAAGTTACAAGAAAGGTTTCAAATTTGATCATGCGTGGCCTATACTTAAGGATATTGAAAAATTTACAGATAATGTTAATGCCGCAGAAGTATTTCAAAGGCAAACCGGTAGGTTTGTATCACAAGAATCAGAGACTCCCACTTCAAAGTCTCTCCAATCGATGCCTTGTGACATGTCGTCAAATTCTCTAAACATAAGTGATGAAAATATTGGGGGTAGTTCAGCTCAACGACCCATTGGGGTGAAGAAAGCAAAATTTAAAAGGAAAAATGATAAAGAAGTTTTAAACAGTTTTGAAACTATTCAAGAAAAAAATCGACAGCTCGCTGCTATTTTTTAATCGAGGCAACTCAGCTAGGGCACAAAATTATGAAATCCAAATGAAAAAATTGGCTTTGGCAAAATATCGAGAAAATAACAAAATTTTATTCAAGGATTTGAATTCTATAATCGATCCAAGCCTACGTGAGTTTTTTTAAAATAAGCAATCAAGAATTATGCAAAAAAGAGCTCAACAACAAGGTCAAGGATCTCAAAATAACTCTAGTTCTTTTCAATATTTTGATGATCTTACTGGATCCAGAATTAATCTACCGGAATACTAAATTGTTATTTTAGTTTATGTTGTATTTTCTTTTAATTTTACTGTTTTTAAATTAGTGTTAATTTTTATTTTGAGTTATTGTAGTTTAATATTTGTATTGAATAAAGTTTTATTTTTAATTTTTCATCATTTTTTGAATTTTATCATTATTATGAATTCATTATTATAAATAATGATCAAATTAAACTAAATACAAATAATCAAATTTGGTGTGAAATTTAATACTTAAATTAACTTAACAAAATTAAAAAAAAAAAAATTGATGGCGCTACAGTGCCACACCTTGGTGCACCGCTGTAGCACCACACCAAAATGGCGTGGCGCTTAGCACTGGGTTGGAGATGTCCTTATTCACCAATACTCGGACGTATTTTCTCCACCCAACAGTGTTTCCATTCATTGTTAGTAAAGTCAATCTCAAAAGCTTTTATTAATCACTTGCACTTTAAATTACTTGTAATCAAAATCCAACTTCTCTAAAAAATATTTAGTTAATTTCAATAATTCCATTAGCCCATTTTTATTTTATTCTTTTAAGGAATTGCATAATTAGATTTAATTGAATAACTTCACAAATCTCTGTGGATACGATTCTCGTATATGCTTACTATACTACCATATTGATTCTTTCACTTGTGAGATAAAATTTTGTTCATCAATTTGATTGCGTGAAAGATATTAAGAAAAATATGTGAAAAGTGACTCCAGAAGCCCATTAATTGTAACGGTAAAACAACCTTTCTATCTATACAATTTTATATATATATTGGGTTGGGAGCTACCAATCAAAAGTGATTCCAGAAGCCCATGTACATAAATTTTATATTATATATATATATATATATATATTCATTTAATTTCTAGAATTTCAAAGAACACTGAATACAATATAATTAAAGAAACATAAAGTTGAAAACATTGCAAATGAGACTCGTTAACTTATATGTTCAATTAGTTTATTAGTTTACAGCCTAAAAATATTACAATTGGGTAATTAAGTGCGGTTCCCTTTCAACAATAGAGCCAATAAGTTTATGAACACACCATGTCTTAGATCTAAGAAGATATATTAAAAACATAGAATACATCTAATATTTTAAAGCACATATAGTTTGAAAACTCCAAAGTTTATCAGAACCTTTGCTTGATTACGTGTATTTCATCTGAGAATTCGTTCAGACTTCAGACAGCTTTTCCTTATGCTACTGATTCCCATAAAAAAACTTAATTAGAAAAATGCTATAACCTTTCAAGAGTTTCAATAATTAAAAATATAGCTTTATTTCCTGGAAACGAAAGAAAAACCATACATGCATGTCAAGCCACTCAGCCAACATTTTATTTAGTACATTTTTATATATCATGAGAAGGCAGGCGGATGATTATTCTGCATGAACGAATAATTTGAGTCCAGAGGCGCATTGGCCTTTGAAACCGGAGATGAAATAGTTTTCTCCCTTTTTAACTATGATTTTATCGTGTCCTGTGTTATATACTTTTGAATCATATGATGGGTTGCATTTATCATACTCTTTTTTCCTTGCAGACACCACGTTGTGTTCCTTTGGGCTATAATTAAATACTGCATGTAAATTCAACACAAATGTATTAATAATGCATTACGAAAATCTGAAAATGTGTATCAGTTGAATAAATTTAGACAAGGTGACGAGAAAAGCGGAAGCAAAAAGGGAAATAGAAACTCACCGAGAGTATCACCAGCCTTAAATTTCTTTTTATAAGGCCATGTTTGAACGCCATAAGTCCAACCACTTTCACCACCAACAACATGAGTTACAGCTTCAACCATCTTACAATGGAGCACCAACAAACCCACCAGAACTACTGTGGCAACCACTGCATTGTTTCTTTCCTTCACCATCTTTTGAAACCTATTTAATCTGAAAATGTCTTGATGGTTTTTGGTGAACAAAACGATAGAAGTTGGGCTCTTTATATGGACGTCGATGATGAGACAATTTGGGCTTGTGGGGGCCTATTTGTTTGAAGATAATACTTTGATTTTTGGGCAGAGAGCGATTACTCATGATAAAAGTTTGAATTTTAGGAATGAATTATGAAAATTACCGGAGTTGGCAGTTGGGCACTCGCGGAAGACTTGTAAATATTATTTCCATATGTTGCACACTCTCTTCAAAATATATATGAAGATGGTTATCTGGTGGCAGAAGTATGAGTAATTAATTAATTAAACATATATGATTTCTCTTTTTTTTTTTAAATCACAAATAATTAATTAAATTGGTATAGGATTTGATCTCTTTAATTACCTCTTGATTTTATGAGATTATAACTTTTAATACAACTTTACAAGTACATATAACTGCCAAAAAAAAAAAAAAAATTGTAGTAGTATTTACTACGCATAGCATTAGAAAGTAATACGATATAAATGTCTCGTGTGTTGTATTTACGTGGATAATATTTATTTTTTTCTTTATCTTTTGTTTGGTTGCTTGCTTTTTGAATATGAATAAACTTTCAAGCATGTACTGTTGAGCAAGTTCAATGACATCCAAAGGTATATTTTGCTTTAACCTAGCAAAATTTTCGACCCAGATAACTGCCAAAATTTTTACTTGACAAATCCAATTCCATTAGGGTAAGACTCGTTGGAGCCCAAACTCACGAGTAATTTTGACATGCCTAATTACTAGGGGTGTTCAAAAGAATCGATTAGAACCGGAACCAGCGGATACCCGATGTTTGGTTCCGGTTTCTATCCAAAACCAATCGTCAACGGGTAGGTTCTGGTTTTAAATTTTGGAACCGTTACTGTGCGGTTTTGGTTCTGATTCCTATAGTTAGGAACTGGAATCGGAACCAGGAACCGAGACTAATATAAAATAAAATTAAAGATTACGGAGGTTAATAAACACTTTTGTAGAAAAAGTAATGTGAATACATTTATATTTATATTTCATAACATTTAAAGTAAGTTGGTTTGACTTTTGAGAATCTACCTTTACAAAGTAATGGAGTTTATAATTTTATTTTTGTTAACAAGTGCCAGGTGGGGGGTATTTGTAAGTTTTTAAGGGTTTTTTTTGTCATTTTAAAAACTTTTGGGAGGTCATTTAATTTTACAGGGTACCCAGAACCGAAACTGGAACTGTTGTTACAGGTTCTGGCTCTGGTTCTAGGTACCTAGGAACCAGAACCATCGGTTCCGGTTCTGGTTCCAAATTTCAAGGAACCGTCGATTCCGATTCTGATTCCTTCAAAAAATGTAGGGTATCCGGAACCGAACACCTCGACTAATTACCAAACAAAATTGTATATATAAGCTTGTGGTGTTGAGCTTGGTTGGATGGGGCCTGGTTGGACTAAAGGATGATTACAATGCAGCTTGCCACTCTTGTGCAACAATTGAATATAATAAGTATATGTTTCTTTTCACGATTTTTGTTATATCTTTTCATATTTCTCACTAGTTAAACTAGTATTTTTAGCTTAGAAATGTCTTCTTATTACGTTCATGCAGATGTTCTAAAATCATTTAATTTTTTATTTAAGCTAAAATTGGAAAGACAAGGATCATATATAACTATGTTATATAATGCACGCTAAAGAAGTTTATGATCTAATTTCGAAGAGATATTTTATTAATCCTCAACTTGCTTAACAATAGAATATTGTTGTCCTTTTATACAAACTCTTTAACTATGGTTATCTTAACTAAAGCTATTAACTAACTCAAGTTAACTTTGACTTAAAAGTCAACAGCTTGTTTTAATCACCATTCAACATCCTCCCTCAAGCTAAGCAAGGTAAGACAAAGAAGAAGCCTTGACTTAGCTTGCTCAACAGCACATTAATTGTTGTAGCAGACACAATACTAGCAGTAGAAACCAGTTTCAGTAGCACAAACATAATGCAGCAGCAATAAACAATAGAACATAAGCACCAGCAACTTCAAACCAAAATACCAGCAAAAACAAACAGCAAACGAAAACATAAGCACCAACAATTTCAAACCAAAATAACAGCACAAAAAAACAGCAGACCATAAGCAACAGCAACAGCAACAGCAACAAACATTAACAACCCAAGATATCTTTAGTCAGTATCCTCCCTCAAGCTAAGCAAAGGCCAAGCCTTGACGAGCTTGTTGTAGAAAATGCCAAACTGAGTAACGGGAAAAGGTTTAGTACAGATATCAGCAAGCCGTTGATTAGAGGAAATATATTGGCCTACTATAACTCTATTGGCAATCTTTTCTAAGATAAAACGGAGATTAATCTCTATATGTTTGGTCCGAGCATGTTGGACAGGCTTAGAGGCCAATGAAGCAACACTCACATTATCGCACCAAAGGACCAAGAGGAGATTCATCAAAGAAACACCAATCTCTTGAAACAACTGCCATAACCAAATGACTTCAGTTGCAGCTTGAGCAAGTGAGTGATACCCTAATTCAATTGATGAACGTGTGACAACATGTTGTTTCTTCGAACTCCTTTGAACCAAATTTCCGCTAAGATAAATGCAATAAGCACTAGTGGAGCGACGACCATCAAGATTACTTGCCCAATCAACATCTGAGTAGCTTTCAATCATGAGAGGAATTGCAGCTTGAAAGCGTAACCCATATGTAGAGAGCCTTTGAGATATCGAATCAGTCTTTTACAAGCTTGCCAATAGAGAAGAGTGGGAGCTTGTAAATACTGAGTTAAATTATTTATAGTAAAGGCAATATCATGTCTTGTAATTAATGGTGAGATACTAAAGGGGACCACTGGTTTTTCTATATAAAATAGGATCAGTAAACAACTCACTATCATTCATAGTCAATTTACAACTGGAAACCCCTGGAGTGGAGCAATCATGTGCTGCAAAATTATATTTAATTAATTTAATTATTAACTATTTAGTATAATGAAAATACAGATTGAATAAAAAAAGTATATTTAATTAGCTTATAAGATAGATTTGTAATTTTTATTTAGGTGATTGTTAATACATTTTCAAATTCAAATAAAAGTTAAATTTTTTTAACTTTTTAAATCCATGTGTTTATCTTTGGAGATAAAAATAAATAAAAAAGCAAAAATAACACTTAGACTATTTAGACAAAAGTGATAAGAGCTCAAATTAAACAGGCTGCTAGCTTGAGATCATTGCAGCTTTATCCCTTAATATCTTTTGAATCAACTTTTAGAATAATTAACTTTAGAAATAATCTATACAGTAATTGTTTTGATTAATTTTAAAATAAAATCACTTTGCTTTTATGAATGAATTTGGTAGGGGTAAAATGACTACAATGGGTTTTTATTTAGTAATTTCTTTTAATTTTTAAAATATATCTATAATAATCTTATTCAATATAAAAATATAAGTTTCAAAATATTGGAAAATTGTCCTGCAGAGTAGCCGATTGGAAGATGTCGGCTGTGGCCGGCCTCATCACTAGTGGCGTGTCTAGAAACACTGTTTGGTTACCGGCCACCGGTGTTCCCTGGATTCTTGGGGGGCCATGAGGTTGATTTTTCTGACCTTTACTCGTGTGGAAATGTAGTTTGATGGTGATGTTGATGATTAATCCTCTTTTACTTGTTGTGAAGCTTATCCACAAAGAGCTGAGTCAGCAATGAGTTTCTTGTACGCTCCAGGCTTAGTAAGTCAAAGTTGTCGTACTCTGACACGTGTCATGACTAGGATGTTAGGAAATCTTAACTGATCTGGTTGCTAAATTAGATTAGTGTAATGTTAAGCTGAATAAATCGACGAATACCGATGCTGTAAAAAATAAATAAAAGAGTAAATATAATGGCCACTCTTTCGGTCTTTCCCCTATTTTTTACTTTGTTTAATATAAAAAATTTTATAAATTTTTTTTGTAAATATAATATTTTGATTAGATTATAAGTAATATTGTATTAATAATTTTTTTATACAAACTTAGATGGTAAAAGACGATTAAGTAAAATTTTATTTTAAATTTAAAATCACTTAATTATCCTTTATTACATAAGTTTGTAAGAAAAAATTATATAAAAATGTTATGGATGTAGTATTATTGTTAGATTGTTACATAATTATTTAAATATGGATAATTAATTATATCTATTACATTTCAAAAGAGTTATATAATTTTTTTTTTAATCAAAGTGTTCAGGTCAATTTACACGTATTTTAATTGATCTTCGGAAGAGACTAGCGCATTAATCCACCGTCACGACCTTCCATTTAAATCTTGAAAGTCAAGGCATTCGAACTTAAAATCGTGTGCCTTAACCACATATCTAAGTACTCATCCCACCACTTGAGTTATCCAAGGATAGATGTTCAAAGGGTTTTACATTTTAGTTTTTTACGCTTTGAATTAATACATTTAAATGATTGAAAATAACTCATTTATATAATCTACAAATTCGTTATATCATATTTAAATATCAAAAATATATTAATTCAATTACTCAAAATTATGTAATAATTTATGTTAAAATGGAGTCGTTTTGGAGATTAATCGTTACATAAAGTTAAGTTAATGTTACGTTAATTGAGAAGTAAGTATTGAAAAGACATATCGAAATGTAAATGGTGAATGAAGACAGCCTATTTTAAGGGTTTGATAAAAGGACAAGATGAATGAATAAATAGATACTATTTTAAAGGCTTTATGCATGGATAAGGTTTCGTCAACAGTTTTTATATATAGAAAACGGAGTAAACGACATTCTCTTATCTAAATAATGGTTTAATAATACTTTCTCATATATAAACTTTTAAAATATTATTTTATTATCTAAATTTATATTATATTTATAATTCTGACATCATTGCGACCTCATATTGTCATTATTCTCTTTCATGATCATCATTCATCAAAACTCCTCAAACTTTACTCATATTAACCTTATTAATCGTAAATAATGAACTTTCCTAGTCTGTTTAACAGCATATATATAATGAAATATTTCATTTCTAGAAGACTTGTAAATGTTTCCATTCGTTACACTCAGTAAACAAAATAAAAGATAATACTAGTCCTATGTGATTGTAATTTTTACAAGTCTTTCTTAAGCGTGCGCAACTGCCAACCCCAATTTTGAATTCCTCCTGCAAAATCATTGTTTTGGTAGTTAAGTAGTTGGAAAATGTCTCCATATAAAGGGCAAACTTGTGTCACCACAACACTCAGATAATTAGGGTTTCAAATTAAAGATGGTGAAGGGAAGAATTAACAATGTACTAGTATTTCTTCTGGGTTTGTTGGTGCTCCATTGTGGGCTGGCTCAAGCAGCAACTTACGTTGTTGGTGGTCCAAATGGTTGGACTTATGGCGTTGAAACTTGGCCTAATCAAAAGATATTTAAGACTGACGATGATCTCTGTGAGTATTAATTAGTTTACATATATAGAACATTACTTCAAATTTTAGTTTTCTTCACTCAAAGTGTTGTCGATGGCTTCAACTTTGATTCAGTAATTAAATAGTAACCTTCTTTTCGTAACTTATTGAAGTCCTTTTCCATTATTTTATGGGATTGTCACATACTGTTTTAATTAAGCCCTTTTCAATAATTTTATAAGATTTTTGTTTATATGGATTAAACTTTAGCTGTTTGGTTGCATTTTCATAAGTGCTTATATAATTTTAAATAAATTAATTATCTCACAAAGCTTCTCCCATAAGCTCTTTTTAGGCTTATTTAAAGTGTTAAAATTTCAAAAATAACTATTTTATTTTATAAATTTGACTTGATATATATTTTTATATATTGAAGCTCTTTTTTGCATGCATGTTTAATTAATTAATTAATTATGGATATTATGAACAAATAATTGATCCTATTTATATGTTGAGTTTACAGTATTTTACTATAGTCCTTCGGAACACAACGTTGCGATTGTATCAAAGAAAGAGTATGAAGGTTGTAAAGCCTCAGAAATTGCAAAAGTCTATCACACAGGAAAGGATCGGATCAAGCTTAAAAAGGGACCAAATTACTTCATCTCCAGTATTAAAGGCCAATGCCGCTCTGGACTCAAATTACTCGTTCATGCAAAATAACTCACCTACATAATTCGCATGTTTAAGCTTGGTGCAATATTAATGCATCTTAATATAAATTTACTAAATAAAACGTTGGTTAAATGGCCGATTATTGCTTCTGTATGGGTCGTTTGTATCTTTGTTCCAAAGAAATAAAGCTTGTTTAATTCTTGAAACTGTCAAAAAAAAATAGAAATCTGTCGTATTATTAACTGTGTGTAATGTAGTGATTAGTTGTTTAAAGAAACTAATTGCAGTATAATTAAAGAATATCGAAGGATTATTAATGTTCAATTTGGAAACAAATAGGGGAAATTGGCAATACAATTGTTCTTGGAATCAAGCTTTAAAATCAGAAGGTCTGATTTGATTAATTCTAAATTAATCCAGATTTTTTAGGGATATTGTTGGTCACATTGACCAATACTGAAAGATAGATTCAAAAACTAATGCATGATTGATTTTCGTAAACATGAATCTTTTGTACATTAAATAATCAGTTTTGACAATTCAATATTAAAATAAACGTAATAACGTTTTTATATTCAAAGCCTTGTGCATATTTCAATTATAATAAGGTAAGATTTTTTTTTTTTTTTTTTTTTGTTTTTTTTTTTGGCGGGGGGGTTGGGGGGCCCCTTAAAAGATGCATGCTTATGATTGTGATTGAATTTTATAAAGACGCAAGTTAAGTACATTGAATGATTAGTTTTATTTGATCATGATAATTCAATTATTAAATAAACAGAGAAAATCAAATACACTAAAATTGACAAGCGAGTAGGAAATTGGGCGTTTTAAATCAACTTTCCCTCACTTATTTTTACGATGACACATTTAAACACCTTTCAAAACCCTAATGCCGTCTAATGTTAAATTAAAAACATATAATAAGAGTGCAATTGGTTCATGAAATGTTATATTAATGAGAAGATAGATTATTTTGAGGATTACTGAGAATGTTTAGGAAAATTTGTTTGGTTGATTGGAATAAATTGGTAAATATGTTATATTATTACGTTTGGATGGGACTGATTGTCCTTCTTTTTTAATATTACTATTATTTGAACTATTTTTTTAACCCTTTACATTTGAGATCTTGCTACAACACCTCAACCACAATAAAAGTTTAAATTTTAACATAATCATCCCCACCCACCCAAGCCATTGCCAACCGTTGGCCACCATTATTGGCCGCCGACGGCAGTCGCTAGAAAGGCGCACGACCGAGTGGATTTAGCTAGCCGTGCGCTAATCTGGCCGTTTTCGACTAGATAAATTGTCAAAAATTGCCAGATGGCTAGATTTATTTTAGTGGACATGGATTTGGCCGTTGATAACCATGGATCTAGTCGTTTTCGGCCAGATCCACAACCATTTAGCCGTTTCCAACCATTCCGGCCAGATCAACGCACAGCCAGCTAGATCCGACCGATCGTAGGCCATTTCGGAGACTGTCGGTGGTGGCCAATGACTGAAAGTTGTGGCAGACGGTCGACAGTGGTAGTCGGCGATCGACGGTGGTGGAATTAAGAATGAGACAATTTACTATCCTACATCAAGTGTGAATATAAATGGGTTTAGAAATCCATAAGGAATAGGAATTTGTCAATCCCACTCCTAGTGGCAATAAGAATGGAATAATTTGCAATCCTATATCAAGTGGTAAAGTATACACAGGTTTAGGATTTTGGGCCTATATAAAGGAGGCCAAGTTCTATTGTTGTTCATCTCAAAAATTAGTTTCCCTTCTACTCCTATTGTAATGGGTTCTTACCCAAAGTTTAGAGTTTTTCTATATTCCCTTTGTTTTGGGTATTTGTAGTATTGCCCAAAAGGTTGTAATATTCTTAAAGAATAATGAAGGGTGTGTTTGTTTTAGTATTTTGGATAGTATTTTTGGTATTTTTAGAGTTGGGTGGGAATAATGAGGTATGATTTGAAAATTAACAAAAACACCCCCTAGTTTTGTTAAATAACTAAACATCCCTGTAATAAAAACATTAAAAATTACAAAAACGCCCCCACCCACCAATTAAATTCCTGCAGTCGGCCACCATCGCTAGAGGGTGGTCGGAGTCGCCGTATCAGCACATGACTGGCTAGATCTAGTCGGTTATGCGCTGAGATGACATTTTCTAGCCAAATCCACCATAGATCTTGCCAGAAAAGGCTAGATCTTTAGCCAGATCCACGGTGTATCTAGCCTTTGAGGGCCAGATCTACGATGGATCTGGCCTTTTTCGATGAAATCCACAGTAGATCTGGCTGAAAAATGATAGATCGACACACTACCGGCCAGATCCAGCCAGTAGTGCACCATTATACTAGATTCCGGTCACCTTTTAGTGGTGGTGGCCGAAATTTGGCAAATGTGGGTGGATGGGGGTGTTTTTGTTAATTTCTAAATTTTTTTTCTAGAGGTGTTTAGTTAAATTAATAAACTTAAGGGGTTTAAAATTAGTTAAAGAAAATATAATGGTATTTTCATAATAGGGAAACAAACTAGTATTTTGGAAATAATATGAATAGAATAGTTAAAAATATTTAAACAAACAAATCCGAAGTTTTCTATAGCACCTGAGGACGTAGGTAACAATACCAAGCCTCATTAAATTCTTGGTGTTCTTTTTTTTTTTTTTTTTTTTTTCATTTATTGTGACCATTTATTTCTTCTCTAGTACTATTATTATTATATTTCAATAGCTAGTATTAAAGTTTTGTGTTTTCGCTGCACAACAAGAAGAACACCGTTAGGTCTTGCCAACCATCATATATCTAGAGTGAAATTGAAACAAATTCTCTTTATTTAATCTTGAGTAAAATATAATGTTCTAATTATAATTAATAGAAAATGAGAGAAAGTAAAAGCTTGTCTTAATCACATTATATAATTATTAAAATATATGTGATCATAAAGAATTGAAATTAAGAATCACTACATGACATTTATCTTGTCATAGTGATATCTATTTCGACACCAGAAAAGGACGCTAGTAAAGAAGTCTTATTTCGACGCCAACTTAGCATCATAATAAATTCTCTAGGTTACCACACTATTGCAATTTGCATCGCACCAACCAATTCCCCGTGATAACTTGTTTTAAGTTCATGATAATTTAATTAATTCTCTAAGGTTGTTAGACACAATTTATTATTTAGTCTAAACTGTTTAAATCAATCAATCAAACTAGGGGTCCAATATAAATATATTCATTGGGTAATGTGTCTCACTTAAGGTCTTAATAAGTTACATGAACTATTTTTTGCTATGATCTCGTGTTTCTCAATTCTAGCAAGCTTATGACAAAATGTGTAACATTCTAGACCTAATTCTTCTTGATGTGATCATTTTTCATTTATTTGGCAATTCAATTAAATGTTCTACAATTTTCTTTCATCATTATCGATCTACTGCATAGAACTGAGAGACGATAGTCGTTTCACATTTGCTTTAAGTATTATGATTTGACTTAGCCCTCATTTAACACATCAACCCTTCATCCAACAAAAATAACGTGTTATATACAACCCACTACACAGTTTCCTCTTAAGTCATCTTCATTGTTCCAACTGCCAACTCAAATTTATACCTCCATCCATCATTTTAGTTGCTTCTAAAAATTCAAAACGACTGCCTTTTAGTAGTTGTGTTCACACTAATAGGTCCCCACAACTGGCTCCATAAAAAGGGCCAGTTACCCTTCAACTTACTATTAATTAATTAAGACATTAATTTCGCTCTCTTTAAAATCAAGAAAATGGTGAAGGGAAGTGGCAGTGCAGCGTTTGGGATTGTGATGGCGTGTTTATTGTTGCTCCATTCTGAGCTGAGTGAAGCCACAACTTACACAGTTGGTAATTCTGATTCTAATGGTTGGACATATAACGTCGCTAACTGGCCTAAAGGAAAGAGTTTTAAGGCCGGTGATGTTCTCGGTGAGTGATATTTAAATTATTAGATTTTTCTTACTGTTAAGATTCATTCATGTTAATCAACTCTAATTAACTTTAGAAGTTGAAATTTCGATTAACAATTTAATGAAATTGTATTTTGTTGATGATTCGACAGTATTCAACTATGATCCAGCCCTCCATAACGTGGTGGTGGTAAACAAGAGAGGTTACAAAAATTGCACAACCCCGAAAAACGCCAAAGTGTATCAAACAGGAAATGATCAGATCACGCTTGCCCAAGGAAATAGCTATTTTATCTGCAATTTCCCAGGCCACTGCGAGGCTGGAATGAAAATAGCGGTTACTGCTGGCTAGTTTTTAGTCGAGTTAATAAACAAGAGTGGTGTGCTTTATATCTGTATTGTACTTAAATAAATGCCGACTTATTATAAGCATAGCTTATGTATGTATGTGGTTTTGTATTTTGTTTCGAGGAAATTAACTCTTGAAAATCTTTGAAGAAAATAGAAATACATTATGAATTGCAAATGATATTTTGCAATACATGCACTAAACATTTGTAATTCTTGAAACCACCTATAATCAGAAGAATATGATTAATAACGTAATAAAGAATATCAAAACTTTGAAAAATGTTACATACACAATTTATTATTTAGCCGTGTCTTGTCTCTTTGTATGTGTACTATTATCCCAAAACTTTTATTTAATAAATTTGAATAAAATGTGTTTTATTTATTTATAATCTAAAATTTTACTTAGTTGTTTTTTGGAGTTAATTATTGGATTGGATAAAATTTCATTTAATATGTTTTTAGATTTAATTATTTGAGCGGTAATTAAAATTATATAAAGCATTGAGGGCCTAAATTAATAATTTACAGATTTTTTTAAAAGCCCAGTGAGGGCGCCCGGCCACCCTTGTGCTTGAATTAGCTCGCTTTTGCTTATAATGGTGTTGATTATTAATATATAAATAATTAATAAAATATATGACATAAATAATAATAATAAAAAGCATGTAAGTCTTTTAATTTCCATTAAATTACTGACAATCTTAAACAATCATAAATAACCAAGGTTTTTTTTTTTTTTTTAATATATAATTTATTAAACAAAAATAATATTTCAATGCCTATCCAATAAAAAATGTCAATAACTCAATATATGTCATGCTTTGGTGAAACCAGTAACCTTTTTAATCTCAATATTATTTATTATATTTTTGTTTAAAAAGGTAGTAATATATCAAATTAAACAAGATCAAATCTAAATAAAAAGGGATAAAACAGTACTTACTCTAAACCATTAAGATTAGATAGAACTTAACATACTAAGATTAGACTAAATTAATAAGATATATGTTAATTAATTAGACTCAGCATGGATTCCCAGTAAGGATACCATTTCCACACTAAACATAAGGATCATGAAATGAATAAGCCTACATGTTTTTCATAATAATATTTATTTTAACGGTTATTGCTTGGTAAATAAATGTTCCAAACCTTATCTTAATATCTTGATAACTTTTAAAAAAGTGTCCCTCTCAATAAATCAGATTGGTAGGAGAGGTTAATTTTTAAAATATATTTTTGTTTAAAAAGGTATTTTATTGTTTAACAAAATAACAAGATCAAGTCAAATAATTAAGGAGGGTCAAATGTTTATGCTAATAAATAACTAAAAAGAAATTAAATTTTGTTGAACTTAACACTAAAACTTTAGTTAGATATTAGAATATTTCATGCCAAGAATCCCTTAAAATTCTATACACAAACTCCACAAAAATATAAGCATAGTGAAATAACTAAGAATAATTATAGGTTGATAAACGCATCTCATAAATTTTATCTCACAAACTCCACGTGGTACCTAAGTTGGCAAAACTAAGAAACGGTTGTTCCTTCATAGGGAACAACTAGAGCTGGGCATTTGGGACCGGGCCCAAAAGCCCAGCTCCAAAACCCGGTCCTAGGACCGGACCTTGAGAGGACCGGACCTAGGAGGCTTGGTCCCAAAACGGGACTAGGCCTAAGGAAGAGGGCCCGAGCCCTCCACTGGGCCCTCCTCCAAGGCTCGGGCCTGGGACCGGTCCTAGGCTTGAGCCCAAATTTTTTTGTATTTTTACAATATAGTCCCCTACCAAATTACATAAAACCCCCTATTAATTTTAAAATAAATATAAATTACGAGGGCTAAAATAAAATTTTACAAAATTTATAAAAAAAAAAATCTTCTAGGTCTAAAAAATTTATAAATTTTACCCCTAAAAAATACTAAAAACCCCCTATAAAATTTTGTTTTGCCCCCAAAATATAAAAAAAATTAAGGGGGGAAAATAAAATTATCCAAGCCCCATGGGACCGGTCCTGGGCCCATAGGGCCAGTCCCGACCAGGCCTAGGGCCTGGTCCAGGTCCTGGTTTTTCTCATGGGCCTAGGACCGGTCCCAGGCCCATGAGTGACTGGTCCCATTTGGGACTAGTCCCAAACGGGCCTAGGCTTGGGCCCGCAAGGGACCGGTCCCTTGCCCACCTCTAGGAGCAACCATTATGAATGGAGGAATGATTGTTCCTTGAATGATGAATAGTTATTTTTAGATGGAACGACTGTTCCTTGGATGAGGAATAGTCGCTCTTGGATGAGAAACGACCATTCCTCATGGAATGGCCACTCCAACTCCAAGGAACGGTCATTCTATCTTATGGAATGACCATTCTACCTGGAGGAACGACCATTTTATGATGGAATGGCCATCCTTCCTATAGAACGACCATTCCTTCCTCATGGAATGACCATTCCTTATACGATGAACAACCATTCATCTCTAAGGAATGGTCGTTCCTTATACGATGAATGGCTGTTCATCCCTAAGGAATGATCATTCCTTATATGATGAATGGCTGTTTATCCCTAAGGAACGACAATTCATTTATAGTCAAAGCCGTGAGTTGACATGGTAATGCCAATTCAGTGCCATGTCGGGTTTATAAGAGAAATTTTGTGAGATTCGTTTGTCAACGTAGTATTTGTTAGGGCCAAAAAATGCCCTCGGCCCAAATAGGCCCAAAAACGGAGACACCTCCGACATATGAAAGCTTAGGCCCAATTCTGACGGGGCCCAAATCAGGGTTTCGTAGATGAGGCCCACTTGTTATGCTTTCCCAGCTCTTCATCATCTGGACCCAAGCCTCCTGATCCTGGAACACCTTCTGGATTTACGGTCAACTTGAAGCCCACAGTTGCCTACGAACGACAGTACTACTTGAATTCTACTAAGGAAGTCAATGGCTATCCCAATTCGTCTAAAGTCCGTATCCTAAGCATATTGGGACTCCCTGTCCTATGGAGATAAGAGAGATAAAGGCTCCACTCTTTGAGAACACCACGACGACAAGGACTCCTAGTCCCACCAGGATTCGGGGACCATACAATCACTATTTAAGTAGAGGCTAGCCCTCTCACCAGTGACGGAGACATTACACCATCAGACCCTGAAGTTCCTACTCTTGAGAACTTCCCATTACAGTCGTAGTCAAAGTCCTCGACTAGACTTCCGGTAACCTTTCTTCTCCCTAGCCCTTATTAAATTAGCCCCATTCAACCTTGCTGACTTGAGCATTAGAGTTCCTATGACAAACACTACCCTGGTGTTTTCCGTCGCTTCACGCTTGTTTCCTTACGTGTGCAGGTGTTGTAGATCGCTAGTGGCCTCAACCTCACGGGATCAGTCCTTCCTTTCGTACAGGTAGATTTGTACGTCTATAGTTTGACACCCACTGTGAGGACTCTGACAATCGTTCGTTGCACAAAACCTACTATATAAAGAAACTCTCAATGGCTAAAAATTCTGATAACACTAACCCCAGCCTCGAGGCCAAACTGGAGGCACTAGCCGCCCTCATGCAACAACACTCAGACAAGGTGGCCTCACTGGAAGCTGAGAGAACACTACCATCCAGACTGAAAACGCCTCCATCAGGGCCGAAAACCAGTCTCTAAAAGAGAAGGTAAGTTAGTTTTATGATCTTGAGCTTTTGCCTTGTCAAGTACAGCCCAACCGGTTCCGCACCACAGTTCGTCATTAGTCGACGATTCAACCCTGATTCTTAGTGAATGGGGTCTACCAATGGAACCACTCTCGGTCGATCTGCCTCAAACGCAAGATCAAGGCATCCAAGTGACAAAAAGCTTGCTACAACAAGAACCGCCCATCCTTACCATCCCACCTCACCTTCAGTCAACCCTCCCTACACAAACTCTACTTGGCTCAATTCATCCTCGTGAGTCGACCGGTAATCCACTTCAAATCATCCTGCTCGAGTCCATCCATCCCAACAGACCAAGCGAGTCCCAAATAACCCCCCTAACCATTCATGTAGAGCGAAACACCCGATCAGTTACAATGGGAGTCACCCAACTAGAGGGAATGAATAGGGATTCAGGCTACCAAACGATACACGGAGGAATGATCCACCAGGCTACACCACGTGGATTGACCCAACAAAATGCACCGAGTGCGAATCCTTTGGCCAACCGAGTCAATCAGGATGACCTAGTGGTATCCGCCTCTCCCATGGAACAAATATTGGCCAAGAGACTGGCCGACGTATGTAATGCCCCACTCGAGGTACATAGCTAATGTTTCTTATTTTACTCTTATTTGAATTGGAATATTGTTAGTATGGTTTGGTAGGCCCTTGGTTGAATGGATGTATTGGTTTGGTTGAGTGGTTGCCCTGAAATTGTAGAGACTTGGTGGAATTTTGGGGTTACAGTCTTCGTCGGGGCGAAGAAGAGTCATCGCCGTGGCGATGAGGTCCAGAAACCCACGGTGTAGGTTCTGTGAAGCTTCGCCGGGGCGAAGAAATAGTCTTCGCCGTGGCGACGAGCCTAACAAAAAGTTGTATAAAGTTTCTAGAGAATTCTTCCTTTGGGGCACAATGATCATCCTACCCTCAATTAGCAGGAAAAGTGGGGAGTGAAATGCAAGGAAATTACATGGAGAATAGTTTAATTGGGGGTACATTTGTAAAGAATGAAAAGGGCAAAAGTGGAATTCTCAAGAAAGAGTATGGGTAAAATGGGAAAGAATGGAGAAAATATGTGATAATAAGGGTTTAACTCTAGAAACCCATTCATTCATCTTCTTCTCCACCGCCATTCTCCTTTCCTACTTCCTCTCAATTCCTTTTTCATTAGTTCAAGGATTTTTAAAGGGCTTTTTAGAGTGATTGGAGTAGAAAATCAAGCTAAGTCATCCTAAGGTAAGGATTTTTGCTTTGGATGTGAGGTTTTGTGTATATTTGTATATTAAAGTTGTATGGTTTTATTGTTTAAAGGGTAGAGAAAAGTCAAGCAAAGCAAAGGAAAAGAAAATACTAGTGAGAGTTCTTCATCACAAGGTAAGTAAATCCTAACCCAAGTTGAGATTTGAGAATTTGAGTAGAGATGTAGTAGAAAGTATGTATGCATGGTACATGTATGTTATTGAGAATTTAAGGAGAGATATATGCCTACTTGTTGAGAAATTAAATGGAGATGAGTATTCATGTGGAGTTGTTGGATACTTTTCTTTTATAAGAAGTGTTGATGTGTGAGGAGTTGAGATGAAGTTAAATGTGATTGAATATATATTTTGGGAGTGTTCTTCTATGATAGGGGTTATGCCCATGGAAGGGAGTTTATTCCCATTTTTGGATGGTTAAAAAGAGAAATAGAGCTGTAATTAAAGAGGATTTTTTATGTGCACATGAGTTGTTTGATGAAATGCATAAGAGAAGCATGAGAATGAATTATGAACCTAAGTGCAACATTGCATATTGGCATTTCCTAAGTGCATTAATGAGCATGAACTATCCATATGCATTAATTGTGTATTGTGAAATAACTTGAGAAAGAGTTGAGAAAGAGTAGAGAATTACTCTAAGAGTTAAGCTACATTATGATGAGTAGCTAGAGAAAGAGTAGAGATCTTGTGCACAAGCTACTCTAAGAGCTAAAGAAGAGAATAGATTAAGTTGTGCGATGGGGAACCTATGAGTGATGAGTAGAGTCACGAGAGTAGGTGCTTAGTGATCCCCAGTCGTACCTCCGATCAGATGGGGTCGTGATCGTCATGTAGAATGGAACATGAGATTCCAGCCGTGCCCTCGGTAAGAAAGGGCCATGACAGTTAAGAGATATAGAGAAAGATTGTACACTCACATGACCAAGGGTTCCGAATCCATGCATGACAAAATCCAATCGGTAGAAAAATGAGTAGAAATCACATAGAGTGGTAGCGCCCAGTCGTGCCTCCGGTCAGATGAGGTCGTGACATTCCAATGAGTAAGAATGAGAAACAAAGGAATAGAAAGAACAAAAAGACAAAAAGAGTAAAGTCACGAAGAGTGGGTTGAGTTCCCGGCCGTGCCTCCGGTAAGATGAGGCCGTGACATACACCAGAGGGTGTATAGAAAAAAAGACGAGAAACAGAAACAGAAAGAGAACAGAAATGAGAAAAGAATAGTGTAAGGAATGAATTAAGAGAAAGTGTTACGAGGATAGACAAGTAGAGGATTTACTTACTGAGCATTAGTTGTGCTCACCCCGTTGTTTCTATGTTCTTGCAGGTTCCAGGTGAGTACGTAGTCGGATGGATGTCAGCGGGCGAGGGAGGGTAGTTGCACTGTCCACCACATTTTTGAGAACTTTTGTAAATGATACTGACTTTATGTAAAGAATATGTATATTAAATGAAAGAAAAATTTTGGGCCCAACTAGTTTGATTAATGTATTGTACTTTTATTATATGTGTTTTTTATGAATATCGTAGTATAAAATAGTTATTACAACATAGAGGCAGTGATGAGACGCATACCAGGAATGCCAATCCCTACAAAAAAGAGTAAGCCTTACTGCTATGTCGATTCGCCCTTCGTGGATGCGATCGCGCTAGCCGACATGCCTTACAAATTCACTATCTCTAGCATGAAACCCTATGATGGCACAACCGACCTAGATGATCATATAGCCTTGTACAAGCAGCAGATGTTCACTGTCTCGATACCTCAAACTTTGAGGGAAGCTTGCATGTGTAAGAGTTTTGGTTCAAGCCTCTCTGGTCCGGCTCTTTAGTGGTACACTAACCTCCCAAACAGTTCAATCAACACATTCGCCCAGCTTACAGACACCTTCGTTGAACAATTTGCCAGCAACAAGAAACTTGAGAAACTATCGATTGACCTGTACAGAGTCTACCAGAAAAGGGGGGAGCCACTGAGAGAGTACGTCAGCAGATTTAACAAAGAAAAAATCTTCATCCCCTCATGTAAACCCGAGACAGCCATAGACGCCTTCAAAAAGGGTTTCCTCCCGGATGGTAAACTATACAAAGATCTAACGAAACTCGGTTGCACCACGATGGAAGACGCCTTGGCCAGAGCGGTGATTCAAATAAGGTGGGAGGAAGATGAGTTGAATCGGACGAGTCATGCCAAGTATGACCCAAGGCGGAATGATAGGAGGTCAAAGCTCAGATCGATTGAACCTCGTTACCAACCCCCTCCACACAATCTGAATAAAGTCAGAAAACCATATGACCGCAAGCCACTTAGAACTGACAACAAACCAACCGGATCGAGCTGATACAAAGTCCCGAAGTACAACCTCAACGTCGAACCAGCCTAGGTCATGGCAATCATGAAAGGAATGGGACCTACCGTTAAGTGGTAAGGCAAACTCAATGCCGAAACAAGGAGGGACACGACCAAGTGGTGCGAGTTCCACGACGACCATGGACATAACACCGCAGACTGCATCGCTCTACGGTTGGAAGTCGTCGCATTACAAAAGAGGGAACATCTCCGAGATCTGTTGACGGATAAAGGGAAGAATACAATCAGCCAGAAAAGCACAAAAGAAACATCTCCACCTCCACGAGAACCTATACCAAAAGGATTCTGCTCAATCATCTCAGGAGGGTCGGAGATTAGTGGGGTCAGTTATTCCTTAGCGAAACGTTACACCAAAGCCAACAACCACCATGAAATCCAATCCATCCATCCATCCTCTTGGTCACACACCCACCAGGTAATTCAGTTCGAAGATGACGAGCCAGTCACCCTGGCCACCCCTCATCACGACGCTCTAGCCATCTCCTTTTAGATTGCCAACATCCTAGTCAAGAGAGTATTCATAGATGGGGGGTCCTCGGCAAACATTCTCTTTCTTGAAGAAGTGAAGGTCATGGGTCTAGAAGAAACAAACATCAACAAACGACCTACCATATTGGTTGGGTTCAGTTCCGAGCAGAAATACACCATCAGAGAAATCATTCTTCGTGTTTATGCCAGCAGAGTAAACAAGCAAACCGTTTTTCTAGTGATTGATTGTCCTTCACCATACAATGTCATCTTGGGTCGACTTTGGATCTACGACATGCGAGCTGTTCCATCCACCTTCCACCAAACCATTAAGTTTCCAATAAAATGGGGAGTAAGGGAAATCAAGGGCGATCCTAAAGCTTCCAGAGATTGTTACAAGAACGCCTTCAAAAGCAAAGGTCATGCTTTATAGCAACTACAATCTTATCCAACCCTTCCAACCGAGCCAGATTAACCATTTATGGAAGAGTTGGATGAAGTGCAGATACACTCGGAAGACCCAGAAAGAAAGACCCATATAGGTTCTCACCTTGGGCTCGAGACAAGAGAAAAACTCATAGAATTCCTCAAACGAAACCAGGACTGTTTCGCCTAGTCCCACGCTGACATGACATGAGTCAGCCTAGAAGCAATCGTCCACCACCTCAAAGTAGATCCGGATCACCCCCTAGTGAACTAGAGGCGTAGGAAATTTACACCAGACTGCAACCAGATCGTCAATGAGGAGATTGATAAGTTACTGAATAATGGTCTGATCAGAGAGGTCCACTACCTCGACTGGCTGGCAAGCGTTGTCGTCGTAAAGAAAAAAAACGAAAAGTGGAGGGTCTACATTGACTTCACGGATTTAAACAAAGCATGCCCTAAGGACTCCTTCCCACTTCCGCATATCAACATGATGGTCGATGTGACCGCAGACCACGAGCTTCTAAGTTTCATGGATGCCTTCTCAGAGTACAACCAAATTTTGATGCACCCCGATGACCAGGAGAAAACATCCTTCATCACAGATAGGCATGGCAATGGGGCGGGGCGGGGATCTCATTCACCATACCCATCCCCACCCTCAAAATCATTCCCCACCCCCACCCTATCCCCATTATGGGGATAATAGGAATTCGCCTTCCCCGTCCCAAAGGGGGATGTTGGAGGCCCATCCCCGCTTCGTTAATTTTATATAAACATAAATTAATTTGAGCATTACCAAACACAATAGTTAATTCTCGTCTACATGACAAACACTTAAATTAATCGTTTAAATATAATTAATTATACATAAATATGGGCCAAGGTTTGTTCTTGTTCAATTGTTTAGAGTAAGGGAAATTAGGAAAATATGGGTTTATATAGGTAGGATAATTGTGTAATTAGGTGAAATATACGGATATTAGTGAAAAGTAAATATATATATACATTTTTTTAATTTTATATATTATATATGGGGCGGGCCGGGGGAAAGGCATCACCCACCTTCGCCCCATCCCCGAAGACGGGGATTAAAACACCCCCCACCCCCGCCCTTATCCCCGAAAAAACCGGGACTTGGTGGGACGGGTTCCCGAAATCCTGGGGAACATTGCCATGCCTAATCATAGAAAGGGGAACCTACTGCTACAAGGTGATGCCGTTCAATCTCAAGAACATCGGGGCTACCTATTAGCGGCTAGTCAACAGAATGTTTGCCAAACACCTCGAGGACACCATGAAGGTTTACATCGACGACATGCTCATCAAGTCTCTGATGGCCAAGCAGCACCTAGACCACCTCAGCCAAGAGTTCGCCGTCCTAAGGAAGTATAACATGAAGCTGAATCCAACCAAATGCTCGTCCAGTGTCTCGTCAGGTAAATTCTTGGGATACATGGTAACTCAGCGAGGGATAGAAGCCAGCCCCGACCAAATCAGAGTGATCCTCAATATACCATCACCAACTTGCATCAAAGATATCCAGCGCCTTGCAGGACGGGTAGCCATCTTGAGCCGCTTCATCTCCAGATCCGCTGACAAGTGCCACCATTTCTTCCACACACTCAATAAATCTAAGAAGTTTGAGTGGACCCCTTCTTGCGAGGAAGCCTTGCAACAATTGAAGAGATACTTGACCTCCCCTCCGCTCCTTTCCAAGCCTGTGGATGGGGAAAAGCTTTACACCTATCTGGTGGTCTCAGAGACAGCAATCTTAGTCGTGTCAGTTCGGGAAGATAATACGAAGCAGCTACTAGTTTACTGTGTAAGTAAATCACTCCTCGACGCGGAAACATGATATAGTCAGCTAGAGAAACTGGCCCTCGCCCTCGCCCTCGTCCATGCATCCAAGAAGCTCAGGCCATACGTTTAGTGTCACTCCATAGTCGTACTCAGCTCTTTTCCACTCAAGAAGATATTACATAAGCCAGAGTTATAAGGCCGACTCACACAATGGACAGTAGAGCTTAGTGAGTTCAACATATCTTTCCAACCACGTACTGCTGTTAAGTCCCAAGCATTGGCAGACTTTATTGTTGATTTCACCCTGAACACCACCGTCCAAGCAGAAATAGAGTTATTGTGTATGAATAGGGGGTTGTCTTCAAAGTGGACTCTCTTAGTGGATGGCTCAAGCAATGTGAATGGAAGCAGGCTCGGGTTAGTACTAACTACACTAGAGGGAGACGTCATCCAGCGGGTCGTACGATGTGGATTCAAGTGCACCAACAACGAAGCTGAATATGAAGCTCTCATCGCTGGACTCTCCCTAGCCAAAGAAATCGGAGTAAGGAGGCTAGAGGTAAAGTCCGACTCCCAACTCGTGGTCAACTAGCTGCAAGGCACTTACCAAGCCCACGACTCAAAGATGACGGCCTACTTGAACATGGTCAAAGAATTGCAGACCGAATTCGAAGAATTCTCCATCGCCCAAGTCCTAAGAGTGGAGAACACTTATGCTGACGCCCTTGCTAACCTTGGCTCAACCCTTCAATGTTCTTCCCAGTCATCAATCACTCTGTTATTCCTACAATGGCCGACTAATTGGAAGGAACAACCAACAAACAAGTCGCCTGAAGAAGCAATAGACATCGAACTGGCTGACTCTTGATGACCCTGATAGTGAAATACTTGCAACATAATGAGCTCCCAACCGATAAGAACGAAACACGCCACCTGACAGCGAGAGCCGCTAGGTTCATCATATATGAGGGCCAACTCCTTAAGAAGTCATTCTCCGGTCCCTACCTCAAGGGCATAAGCCTAGAAGAGGCCAAAAGGGTTCTCGCCAAACTCCATGAAGGTGAATGTGGAAACCATGCAGGAGGACGCAGCCTCGCACACCGGGTGATCACCACTGGATACTATTGGCCAGCCATACGCATTGATTCAGCAGCTTATGTGAAGAAACGTGACAGTTGTCAGAGGTTCGCCCACGTCTCACACCTCCTACCTGAGCGACTCCACTCCACT